>NC_016088.4:26307018-26496231 GCF_000004515.6 Glycine max
AATGAATATCTAGGATGGCATTGGCTTCAGTTGGCTTGTGCTACTTATTGCTTATGGCTTTTAGTACTCAAAATTTCACCTTGGTTCCTTTGAAACTTACTTTTTAGATATTCATGTTATACATGTTATGTTACTTTCTAGATCATTTACAACTACAGTCGATTTTAACAGTCCATCTTCCAAAAGGGTTTTCAATTTCATTTATAGTAGACTAAAATTACTCTGTTGTAATAAAGAATCACCTTGCTTAACCCTAATAAGCCAACACTCTAAAATGTCAATCATAATTTTTTTAAATAACATTTCCGTCATGGCGGCCGCCACAACCGTATCTGGCTGTGACTGTGGACTGTATCAGTCACAAACAACCGCAACAACAATTTAAAGCCTTGAACACAAAACATATACTAAAAACTTAGAACCTTCCAAGTTCCCATTTCTCCAAATCCAGATTCTTGCCTTACATTATGAACTAAAAATTTCAAATTTAAACAACTAAAATACTACAAAAACAATAGCTTAATTCCATCACAGGTGGATTATAGGATTACCTTCTGATATTCATGGCCTCCTCCAATCCCGAAATCTTCCTCGCAAAAACCACGAATTGGTTCCTCGAAAGCGACTGGTTCCCTGCAAAACACATCGCAAAACCATTCGTAAGAGACTTCGTTTACTTAATAAAATTATTTATCTATGTTCCAAAAAAAGAAAATAAAGACGAATATACTCTAAATTGACGAACCGGGAAGAGTAGAAGAGCGCGAGAGTGTAGGCGGAGAACCCATGAAGGATGAACATAACGGAGAGGCTTCGCTATGAATGGCTGTTGGGATTTTCAGAAATGAGTTGTGAGCGAGCGAAGCAGTGAGCGCCATGGAAGCAGAAGAAGAAGAAGAGTATGTGTATGTGACTGACGGAGACGTCGGAGAGGATAATGGAAATGGAAGGGTTTTGAGGTTTTAGAAGAAAGGATAAAAACTTTCGTGCATTTATTTAAATATATATGTTTCCTAATATATAAGAAACAAAATTAAGCTAAAATAAAATGGTCTTTTATGTATATTTTAATTTTCTAGTTTGTTCCTCTGATTTAGTCTCTTGTAACGGCTTGATAATAGAAAATGAAATGGATTGAAAGTTGAAACATGATAGAACGAGATGAATCATAAATATAGAAAGAATTAAAATATGTAACTCTATTCTTGAATAATTTGTATTTATAATATAATAGAAAAAATATTAGATACCATTATGTTAAAAAACATTTGCCTTACAGACTGTGAATGTATGAATACATGATTTTGATGATGCCAGAATAATCAAACAAAGTTGTTTTCAAGATGACAAGGCTCTGGTAATTGCCTCAAAACACATTGTTTCCAACATGACAAGGCTCTCGTAATCGATTAACAGACAGTGTAATCGATTATCAGAAGACAATTTTGCAAATCAGCTTCTTAAAAGGGTTTGAAATTTGAATTTTAAAAGTTGTAATCGATTACCATTGATGTGTAATCGATTACCAGCAATGGAACTCTTGAAATTCAATTTGAAAAGTCATGACCCTTCAAAATATAAATATGTAATAGATTACCAAAAACCTGTAATTGATTACTAGTAAAGAATTTCAGAAAAAACTTTTTGAAAAAACACAACTCTTCAAATCATTCTGAAAAGGCACGAGAGCCTATATATATGTATGTCTGACTTCGAAAAGCAAGTGAGAGATATTCTAAGAGAACTTCATTGTCAAATGCTCTCTCAACAACTCTTGGGCAAACACTTACAAATTTATTGAGAGTTCATTCAGGAACATCAAATTGTATTATCCACTTTAAAGGAGAGAAATTTTTCTGTTCATCTCAGAAAGTAAGTTGTAATCAAGAGACTGGTTGTTTCTTGAATTGTGAGTTTCCTGAACACAAGGGAAAGAGATTCCTTGGGTGTTCAGAAATTGTAAAAAAGTTTTTTTTACAAAGTTAGTGAAAATCTTAAGTGGGTTGCTTAAGGACTAGACGTAGGCACGGAAAGTGGCCGAACCAGTATAAATCAAGTTTGCATTTCTCTTTTTCCTTATCTCAGTTATTTTATTGCAGTTTACTTTGTCTTGCGCATTTAAAAGAACATTGTTAAATTGATTGTTTCTTCGTCTTTTTTTGCATTCTAAGTCTATCATTTTAAAGGGGGTTTAAGTTTGTTAGTGGAAAAATTTTGAAACTTAATTCACCCCTCCTTCTTAAGTTATTGAGGCCACTTGTCCAACAAAGATGAATCAACATCCTTAATTATTTTAATTAGATGTAAATAAATACAAAAGGTTTAAAGTTATGTCTTATGCAATATCAAGTCATGCTTCATGCATTTGTATTTCCAAACGATAGCAGAGACACTCCATGATCTGATATAGCATTAAAAAGTGCATGTAAGAGCTTCATTTAATATTGTGTGTTTGAAATTTGTTTTGCAGGAACTTTCTTAGACAGTATAGTATTCTCCTAGGGTTTGTTGAATCGTAAGAAGCACAAAGGAATGTTCAACACTTTGAAGATCAAAAGTATCAAAAGACACGCCCTACTATGACAAACCTGCTCTGACGCAAAGGAAGTGATTTTCTGTTGAAGTGTTCTACATGAAAGTTAACAAGAGTAATTTTCTAACATGAAGAAGTATCTGCATTGAATGCAAATATTAAACGTCCAATGGCTATAAAATTCATACGCATGTGAATAAATATATGTCCATTTAGAGACAACGAACATTGTTAAAGAAAGCTTATAAATACCATAAGCTTTGAAGAACTGGGACATGATTCTTTGTTCGTTATCATTCAAATTCTTTTATATATTCTTATAAAGTTTGAAACACTCTCAAAACACCTTGCATATCTTGAGAGAAAAGACTATGAACTTAGATTTCATATTCGTTTGTAAGATGATTAAGAGTTAGTCACTCAACAAACAAATCTCAAAAAAAATTTATTTGATTAAAGCTAGCAATGACTTGGTAAGGCAAAGAATCTTGGGTTGTCTCAAGCTTGGTGTAAAGCTTGAGTTGTAGAGTTGGAAGTGACATAATACTAGTATTTTTGTGAAATTAGTGGAACTTGATTAGTAGCCAAGAACTAGATGTAATCTCAATGATAGAGACAAGCCAATAATAAATCTCTATGTCATATACACTTTTATGTTTATCTTCTCTTTTAAATTGACCTAGGTTTGAATTTGATTTTGTTTCAAAAAAAAAAATTGTTTTGCAAAGTTACAGTTCAAATGATAACTTTGTTTTTCATTAAAAAAATACTTTTAAAAATTCTAATATCATAATTCAACCTCCCTTTTTGTGATATTTTTCCTTTACACATCATTTGGGAAAAAAAGAGTTAAATAAATTATAAGTTTTAATTTATTATGAAAAGTAAACTTAAAACTAAATGAATTTAAAAGTAGAGAAAATAATTAGAATAGATAGAATAATAGAATAAGGGAAAAGATGAGTTTCTTGTGTCTCATTTATGCAATAGGCTTAGCCTATTTATTAGTACAAATTATAATGAAAGGGTTGTAAATAGCTTAATAAAATTAAGGAGAAATATAATTGCTCATAATGTGCATGGAATATGGATAGCCACTAGAATATGGATAAACACTAATAATTATTCATAATAACATTCCTCCTTGGATGTCAATTAGTTACGGGATGTACTTTATTAAAGCCTTACTAGGAAAAATACTATAGGACAAAAACCCGGTGAAGGAAAAAGAATACATCATTCTTTAGTACGTCTTTGTATATTGCCTCATTAAAAAACTAGTCAAAAAAATTCAATAGGAAGAAACCATGGGAAGGAAAAAAGAGTCCAAAACATAATCATTTCCCCCCTCATGTAGACAATCATCTTTAAGACAATGAAGTTCAATCTTGTATACTAGTTGCTCAAAAGTTCTCCTTGGCAGAGACTTTATAAAAAGATTTGTTATATTCCACTTGAATAAACCTATTGATTGTTTATATCATCATTCCCATGAAGATCATGTAGTTCAGAAATGAATTTTGGAATAATATGTTCTGCCTTAGTATATTCGTCTTTCAGTTGAACAATACATGCAACATTATTTTCACATATAATTGTCAATGTCATTTTTCTTGAAGATAAATCACAAAATTCCAATCCACATTTAGATAACATGCATATAATTATATTTACAAAAAACATGCATCTTCACAACCAATTATATTTGACTTGGAAAAATTTGAATAAAATAATCCTATATATATCCATTATTCTTCTATGATATATGTTTCACTTTGTTCTAGTATATTTGTGTAGGTGAAAAACTAAATCTTGTAAATAAATTGATAGAAAATGTTAAATCAGGTCATGTATAATTAGCAAGATATTTTAGAGTTCCTATAACAGTTAGATATGATACTTCGAAATCAAGTAGTTCTTCATTCTTTTCTTGAGGTCTAAAAGGATCTTTGTCCACATATAAAGACCTTACAACTATTGGAATGCCAACGAATGTGATTTCTCCAAATAGAACCTTTTAAGCACTTTTGTTATATGAGTCTCTAGATGAACAAAAATTACACTATTTTAATATTTAATTTGTAATCCCAAGTAGAAATTTGTCCTTCCTACACCCTTTATCTCAAACTCTTCTTTTAAGTAAAACTCTTCAAGAGTTTCATGAGTTCCAATTATATTTATGGCATCTACATAAACATTAACTATGAAAAATCCATTTTTTGATCTTTTCATAAAAACCTATAACTTTAACAATACTTTGAAAACTAGCAAGGGCATATTACTATTCAATTAATGGTGTTTTATGCGTCATAACTTTTTATTATTGAACAACTCTTAAGTTGTGTAACAACCTGCCACCAAACATACAACTCCTTCATCTTTGGAGGTCTTGATCTTTCCTCCATGATCTTTCGTTTGATCAAGTCACCCTTTTCATCGAGTGATTCACACAAATTTCTCAATCTTAATTCTCACCATATAGAATGTCTCTAACCAGCTTTCTATCTTGCTAGTACTATGTAACTTTTTTTTTTTTTTGCATAAAACCATGATCTTTACCACAAATCTCTTTCTTTTCCAAAACATGAATCAAACAACTTCATGAAGATGAAAACTCATTTTGTCATAAAGCATGCAAATCCATTTTTTTAAAAGAGAGCTTTTAAAACACAAAAGGGTTGAACTTAAACGTGTTAGACAAATGGCCTCAATTATCTTAAGAATGGGTGAATTAATTTCCCACTAACAAACTTTTAACCCCCTTCTAAATGATAGGCTCAAAATGCAGAAGTATAAGCAGCAATCAATTTAATAATGTTCTTTAAACATGCAAGACAAAATTGATTGTTATAATATAAATGAGATAAGGGAAGAGAGAAATTCAAACTCAATTTATACTGGTTCGGCCACTTCCCATGCCTACGTCCAGTCCTTAAGCAACTCACTTGAGATTTTTCTTTCTCTTTGTAAAACTCTTTTACAAAGTCTGAACCACATAGGGACAACCCATCCCTTGTGTTCAGGAATTCTTACAACTTAAAAGACCCTCAGTCCCTTAAACAATCTCTTTGTATAAAGAAGAAAGATGAGGAATTCTCTCTTGAAGAGAAAGATATTACAATTGAAGTCCATGGATGAACTCTTAATGGATTTGCAAGTGTTTGCCCAAGAGTTTCTTTTGAGAGAGCATTTGGCAATGAAGTTCTCTTGAAATATCTCTCTCTTTCTTTTTGAAGTCAGACACACACATATATATAGGCCCTTCGTGCCTTTTCAAAATGGTTTGAAGAGATATGTCTTTTCAAAAAGCTTTTTCTGAAATTCTTCACTGGTAATCGATTACAGGTTTCTAGTAATTGATTACACAGTTATATTTTGAAGGGTCATGACTTTTAAATTTGAATTTCAAGAGTTTCGTTGCTGGTAATCGATTACAAACAACTGGTAATCGATTACATGTTCAAAATTCAAATTCAAAACCTTTTTTAACATTACCTAGAGCCTTGGATGTCTTGGAAACACTTTGTTTTGAGGCAAGGCTTGATTTTTAGTGAATCTTGAAACAAGGCTTTGTTTGTTGAAGCAATCTTGTATTAATCTTGAAGCATTGCTTATCCTTTGAAGCAACCTTGTTTGATTCTTCTTTGGCATCATCAAAATCATGTATACTTACACTCACAAAACGTTTAACAAGTTTTAAAACATAAACCGTGTTTTGATCCATTTTCCAAAGATTTTTCAAATCACATGAAGACATAGATAAGTCAAAACTTTCAACATGATCTAAGACGTCAAAGCTTTTTTTTTTTTTGCACTAGGTTTTCAAATGGCATACCCATAAGATGTCTAACAAACATCCCAAAATGTTTTCTCAAAAACATAGGAAAGGTAGGTCATTGCTTAGATATAACAAGGTTTCCTCCTAGGTTTATAACTCTACTCATTCTAATCTTTGCCAAGTTTCTCATATAAGGTCTTACCCCAAAACACTATTTTCACTCTTCTAATCATAATCCCTACTAAGGTATCCATTCCTACACCAAATTGATATACCAACTTTTGCAAAGGTATAAGATCTTAGCTTAAGAAACTACCGGGCTCTAGCCATCACTCAAAGCATTGACCCCTTTTACCACTAGCTACTAGGAAAAGTTAACACACTTACCCTCTAGACTACACCACTAATGGAATCATCTCATGACTAACTTCAAAATCTAGTATTAAGGGTTAAGGATCAAAGTCTTACAAGTTTCTAACTCAGCTTGGTTGAAACAAAGGCTTGACATCATCTCACAACTATGGGTGTATTCTTGACAAGAACATCTCGTACTCCCTCATGAACACAACAACATCCTACTAAAATTCTAACAGATGAATCCTCTAAGATAAAGGTTAGTTGAAAAACAACAAAGAATGATTATGCATAAAACTTCATCAAAAAAGGAAAAGAAGATACAATTGAGGAACAAAAACATGCAAATGTTCATTGAACCGTAGCTCATGTGAAAACAAGGATGATGAATTTTTTTAAATACAACATGAAACTTTATCGAAACCCTCAACATCCATTTTACCACTAAAGAAAGATGGCAAAACACATTTTTTTTTAATCAAAGATACAGGTCTAAGAAAGGCCTTACCACTTTTAGAAAAACAAGACCAAAGGAACAAACTTTTGTTTTTAAGAACAACTTTGAATTCAATTTAGTATTTTAGAAAAACAAAATTCTAAAATTGAAGAAATGTATGCAAATGAATAAACCTTTCAAAACTGATTTCCACCAATGAGGAAGCACTAAAACTTTCTATCAGAAATAAGGAAATCACTAAAATGCTTCCCTACCTTTCGAATTAAGTTCTAAAAGATTTTATAGAAAAACATCGCATAAACCATAACTAACTTTCAAATCAAAAAGTGGTTAAAGGTAATGTAAAGAGAAAAAAGAAAACTATAGCAAATTCAGAAAATGATTTCAGAACATATAGGGTTATAAAACATAAATCATGCATCAAAAGAGATAGTTTGCTTTGCATAAAAAGGATAGGGAAACAAGTGGAATACATTGGAATTGAAACAATAAAACCAACCGATTTTGAAAACAAAAAGCTACCATTGAGAGAAAACACAACAACATAAATGGACAATGAGTTTAAACACCAAACCTTTACAAAACAATTTGAGCAAACAAGGTTAAAATCATTATCTTCATTCTCAAGGAAGAAATCACTTTAAACAACATCAAACAAGTTAAAACATGTTTACATAAGGAGACACAACAACATATATAGAAAATGAGACTTATAAATCCAAAACCTTTGTAAAACCACTTTGGAGAAAATGATAAAACATCTTCATTTTCAAAAGAAAATTAATTTTAAACTACATCGAACATTTTAAACAATGAATAAATGTAGGGAAATAACGATGAAAAAAATCATAAAACATCACAAGTTATAAAAAAGGAAATCTCATTAAGCATACAACACTGGCCTAAGGTTTACTAGCCTTGACATATTGTATCTGAGATTAACTCTCAATCTAGGGAATCTTAGCCTCACTCAATTCTTTATTTATCACAAACCATCTAATGAATACATCACAAACTCAAGGGTTCTCGCACGAAGAACTATAACACCTCTATCTTGCTATGAGTGTCTATGACGCAAACTAATTAGGGATCATACTAAGATCGTACGACATACTCGCAACTACATTTATTCTCTCCTAGGAATAATTGTACTCAACACACAACAAACACCATACCAATGATCTCCTTAAAGAATCAATTGAATATGTTTCAACAAGCAACAATTATTCTTTCATGAAAATGATTTCACAACACACAAGAAAGGAGACCAAGGACATATTTTTCAATAAGTTGTTGTCTCCCACCTTTAGTGCCCAAACACAATTTTGAGGTGATCTGTCTCACAATCGCCTTGTAGCCATTTCTAGTGGAATAGACAATACAAACAAAGGATGTTCTAACTCAAGTTAGAGATCCAACATACACCAGAACCCTTAAAACATCATACTCGACTTTGGCATGGTACCCAAAACAAAACAAACAACCAAAGCTACACAACAGACCTATTCCCCATAGGTTTATTCCCAAAAGATACAACTGACTCTAATACCATAAATGTAACTATTGTTGTGCTTGAAACATAATAGGCAAGTGAACCCAATTTAATTTGTAGAAAATAAATAGTAAGTATAAAAGTTATCATATCCACAAACACTATGTGCAACATAAAGGAATTAACAAAATTTTACACTAATTTGTTGTAATGAATTGTCAATTCAATTGTGGCGAATGTGTGAAGTTTTAGTTTTTGGAATAGAAGTGTTTCGTTGTAGCAAGGCATCAGTTTGCTATGGCAAAATCAAAGTGTTTTTGGTTTTTCAAACATAATTTTTGGAGCGAAATCAAAATTAATAGATCAAAACGTTGTTGAGATGAAATCCATAGAATTCTTCATATGAAATGTGTTCCTGATCAATCTCCTAGTTCAATGAAACCAAGGTCCAAACTACAATGACTATTCCTAAGTCCTTAGCATTTAATCCTCGAGTTCTAAGTCAAATCCTTAATTTCTTAGGTGACTCAAACCTAGAAACTCATAAGAAGATCAGTGAATCTCTACAAATACAAGTATTTGATCCATTTCTGGCAATCAAGGCCTTGCACAATTTCAATTTAGATCTACGATTTGAACTTGTTTTCACACAATCCAAATACTTGAAAGCTAGGTTGGTCACTCCTAACATGCATCTAAGCATAGAACTAAAATAAGATCATATTAACTAAAAGAATTGATTAAAAAAAACTAGAGATTACATACTTGAATTCTACTTTAATCACTCAGCAACTATGAATTTTAGCTCATTTGGATCATGAAAGATTTAAATAGAACCTCAAAAGATCAACAATGGAGTAAAAAAAAAGGAGATAGAAGAAAGAATAAAGAGTGAAAGTTTGAAATTCTATTTCTAAATTTGTCAATTGAACCAAAAGTCTACACACATGATGTTACAAACTTTTAAAATAGAGTTGAGATTACATTCAATTTTTATGCCTGAGAGGATTTTTGCTGCAACGAAAGCATAATTTGTCGTTGTCAAACTACACCTATGAACTAAAGACTCTGCACTTAATCTTCATGCCTGTGGACCTTTATCTGATAAGGTGGTGGACAACTCACTGTGGCGAGTTTCTCTTAATTCCAAGGTCTTCAACTTTGTGGATTCATTGTGGCAAAGTGCATCTGGGCCATGGTGAATCTTTATTAGTTCCAGCTAATTAAGTGTCCTATTTTGCTACAACAAAAGCTTATTTCGCTATGGCGAGATCATCTTTGTAGCTCTTCATTCTTTGATGATAATGAAACTACTCTTGAAACATCAAAATTTACACAAAACTTCAAAAACTATCTTTTAAAGTTTATAAACCATTTCATACAATTTTCCAATAAAAAACTAAAATTATTAACAAAAATTCTAAAGAAAAGTTAAGATAATTGCTTACAAAATAAGGTGTGAAAATAAATTATCAACAACTCGTCGTCGTTATATGAACTTAGGAACTAACTTAATCGGAAGACTTATTTTAATTCATTTAAATCTCTTGTATTAATTTATTTATGAAAATACTTTTGAACTTTTTGCATTTTCAAAACCCCTAAGCTAAAAGCATCAACTTCAACACAAAACATTAAAACAACTCAATGCACATCTATATATACATATACAACTCCTTAAAGAAATAAACATTAGAAAGACCATATCTTCACATCCAAGCATGCCCATCCATGATGCCTCCAAAGGAAGGATCCACCTCCTAATCATTTGCTCCCACGAGCACGAACTTCAAGATCATCACAGTCACAATCACATGTTTCACACGCTAGGGTAAGCTTACCAAAAACAAACATACTAAAATGAGATAAAACTTAAAAATTAAAGCATGATCTACTATCATTAGATATATAACACAATATGAAGAAATCATACATAAAGCACATGTCTTAGAATTCCCATAACATGACATCTCTAAATAATCATTAGTTTATTAACCATTACATAACGGTTCAATAATCATACACCATTGTCATCAATCACTCCATCAATCATTAGACATCAAAGTATTTTCATCACTCATCAAGTAACACATCATTCTTAAGTCACAATTATAAATGCTCATATCTAACTACCATGTTAGGTCATGCTGACTCTTTACTCCCAAAAAATTTCACCTTGAGCAATTATATCAAGTACATCCCTTAACATAGTCACATCTTGACCATTCAAAGTGACTTGAATTAGAAAAATACATTTTAGCGACAATAACTAGCAATCGAAACATATTGGTGACAAACAACGACTGAATTAGCCATTGATTACAAAAATTATAATTTGCATAATTCAGTGACCACCTTTGCGATCAACATACTCAATGGCACCACAAGAAGTTGCTAATTCTGTCGCCGAAAGGTTTAAATTTTAATTTTTTTTGGAAACTATTATGATTGGTTTTGCAATTGAAGTCTTATTCGATTTCGCGATCGATTCAAATTCGACCGCGGAGACTTAGAAATAGCGACTTCATGTGTTTTGGTCATCGTTCGCCAACATTTTCTATTTCTTGCAACCAAATTAATTTTGGTCACTGTTTTGCTTGTTTTGAATCTAAAGATAGCCACCGAAAAGGGAATCTGTCATAGAGGATAATATGGAGTTTGTACCAATTTAGCAACTGATTAAATTTCAGTTGCTATTTTAATATTATTATTTCCAATTTTCCATGATTACTACTATTTAATTATTTAATATATATTTTATATATCACTTTACATGTAGTCATGTTAATAGTGGATAAACACTATTTATATAATTTAAACCTACAAATATAAAAAAATTCCATATATTACAAGTAATAAAAAGATAGGAATATAACATTAGAAATACAATATGAAGTGTTGTGTTAAAAAAATAAGAATATAAAGCTAAGAATACAATATGACCCAATAAGACCCAAATGTTACACCGTTAATTGATATGCCCTAATAAGACCCAAGCATAACACTAATGATTGATTATGACCCAATAAGACCCAACTATAACAATTATGATTGACCAATGCCTAATAAAGTTTAAGTGTAACACTTATGATTTATCAAAGCCTAATAAGGTCCAAGTGTAACACTTATTATTGACTAAGGCCGGATAAGGTTCAAAAGCAACATTAATGATTGATCAAGTCTCAATAAGGCTCAAGTGTAACACTTATGATTTACCAAGGCCCAATAAAGTCAATTGATGATTGATCAGGGTTCAATAAGATCCAAGTGTAATACTTATGATTGATCAAGACCCAATAAGGTTCAAGAGCAACACTGGTGATTGATTATAGACCAATAAGGCTCAAGTGTAACACTTATAATTGATTATTGTCCAATAAGGTCCAAATGTTACACTTATAATTGACCAAGGTCCAATAAGACTCAAGTATAACACTTATGATTGATCAAGGCCCAACAAGGTTAAAGAGCAACACTAATGATTGATTAGGGCCCAATATGGCTGAAGTGTAACATTTATGATTTACAAGGCCCAAGAGCAAGACTGATGATTGATCAAGACCTAATAATGCTTAAGTGTAACACTTATGATTGACCAAGGCCTAATAAGGCCCCAATTGTAATACTCATGATTGACCAAGGCCTAATAAGGTCCAAGAGCAACACTAGTGATTGATTATGAACCAATAAGGCCTAAGTGTAATACTTATGATTGACCAAAGCCTAATAAGGCCTAAGAGCAATATTGGTGACTGATTATGGACCAATAAGGCCCAAGTGTAACACTTACGATTGATTATTGTCCAATAAGTCCAAAGTGTAACACTTATGATTGATTATTGCCCAATAAGGCCCAAATGTTATTGTTACACTTATAATTGACCGACCCAAGTGTAACATTTATGATTGACCAAGACTCAACAAGGTCAAAGAGCAACACTAATGATTGATTATGGTCCAATAAGGCTCAAGTGTAACACTTATGATTTACAAGACCCAACTATAACAATTATGATTGACTAAGACCTAATAAGGCCCAAGTGCAACACTTATTATGATTGACTGAGGTACAATAACATCAACACTAATTATGATTGACTGAAGGGTGCAATCAAATTGATTCCAACTGAGATTGAAATGTGGAACTTGTCACCAAGGTTTGTTTCAATTGGTCTATAAAGACAAAATTGGGGACAAAGAGTATGAGGCATTGACCACCTTGCACAAGGTTGATGCGTGAAAGAGAGTGCACAACCACGTTAGAGGCCCTTGATTTATATTGAATATCATAATCGTAACCCAGGAGTTTGGCCAAATAGTATTGTTGCTCTGGTGTTTGGATAATTTGTGACATCAAGTCGTGGAGACTCCGGTGATGGGTAAGGATAGTGAATTTGTGTTTGAGCAGATACTGCCACCATTTGCAGATAGTGATGGCGTGTAACTTGTAAACATAAGTGGATGCATGTTAAAGTCTGGGGCATAATGGCTTACTGAAGAAGGCAATAGGGTGGCCCTATTGCATCAACACAACCCCCATGGTGATGCCGGAAGCATCGGTTTCCAGAGTAAATGGCATGCTAAAATCTGGAAGAGCAAGAACCGGAGCTGCCATCATGGTGAGTTTGAGTTGCTCGAAGGCCATCTGAGAAGTGGATGTCCAGTGGAAGTCATCTTTGTATAGTAAGGCAGTGAGTGGAGCTGCTATGGCTGTGTATCCTTTTACAAACTTGTAGTAAAACTCAGTGAGGCCGAGGAAAGCGCGTAAGTCTTTTAGGTTCAAGGGAATGGACCAGTCGAGGATAGCTTGAACTTTGGATGGATCTGGTTGTACCCCTCTGCCAGAAACAACATGGCCCAAGTACTCCAATTTTCTCTAACCAAACAAGCATTTGGAACGCTTGAGGTAGAATTGACTTTGTGACAAAGTATGAAAGACCAATTGTAGATGATGAAGATGATCAAAGAGAGTGGCTCTATAAATCAAAATATCATCGAAGAACACCACAACAAATTTACGCAAAAATGGATGAAGTAGACTGTTCATTGCGGCCTAAAATGTCGAAGGGGCATTGTAGAGCCCGAATGGCATGACACGGTAATCACAGTAACCCTGGTGTGTGCAAAATGCCATCTTGGCAACATCTTCATCCACCATTATAATCTAATGAAACCCTTGGCGCAGATCAAGCTTAGAGAATCAGGAGGCATGTCCTAGCTCGTTGAGGAGTTCGTCGATCGTCGGGAGTGGAAAACGATCTTTCACGGTGATGGGATTCAAAGCATGATAATCAATGCACATGCGCTATGTGCCCTCCTTCTTCTTCATGAGTAACACTTGGGAGGAGAAAGTACTTCGAATGGGTTGGATTAATCCCGATTGAAGTAATTTTGTTACTTGCTTTTCGATCTTAGATTTTTTAAAATAATGGTATCTGTATGGACGAACGTTGATGGGTTTTGAGGAAGGGGGAGGTTAATGTGATGGACATTTTGGCGTGGACGAGGGAGGGTGGTAGGTGCTTGGAAAATGGTGTGGAACTGGAGTATAAGGTCTTCAATGGCGAAAATAGGATGAATTGGGCAAACGGGTGGTTCGGGTTGGGGAGTGGGTAACAAGGATAGATGGAATAAAGCTAAGGTGGAATGGGTATGGATCATCCGTCGGATCTGTTGGGCTGAGGCTGGGGAAGGTTCCGTGTGAACATCTGCACGAAGATGAATGGGTTGGCTCAAGTGGGTGAAGTTCATGGCAAAGGATGTGTAATGAGTGACTACTAGGCCCAAAGTTCTAAGCCACTCAACGCCCAAAATGACATCGGCTCCACTGAGTGGTAAAATACGCAACATCATTGTGAAAGTGTGACTCTGGATTTGTATCTCTGTTTCATGGCACAACTCATGGCAATCCATGACTGAGCCATTGCCGACTATGACACGAAGGGGCATGGTGTCCACCACGGGAAGGTTAAGGAACTTAGCCACTCATGGTTGGACGAAATTATGAGTGCTATCACTGTCTATAAGAATAGTGATACAAGCGTGTTTAATGTAGCCATAAACACGAAAAGTATCAGTAGCGGGAAGGCCAACCAGGGCATAAAGGCTGATGTGGGGGTTGGTTGGGGTGGGCTCGAGGGGACAAGGGTCATTAGGGGAAGGAGGTAGGGCAGGGCTTGGGTTATTGAGGGTGGCACAATCAGGGTCATCAGGGTCAGCAATGAACAATAAGACGCGACCCTTGCAACGGTGAGAGGAGCTCCACTTCTCATCATAGTTGTAATAGAGGCCTTTCTCGCGGTATAAGGCCATCTCCTCTGGGGTGAGTTGGACAAAAGAGGGCTTAGGTTTAGGGTTAGGGTTTCATTTGGGGAAGAAGAGTGCAAAGGAGATTGTGAGGTGGCAAAGAAGGGAAAAGGGGAGGGAGGAGGTCTGGTACCGTTCCGTCAATCATTCAACTTGTCTTCTTGGAGTCTAGCGAGCATTGTGAATTAAGGGAGAGATAAAGGCTATAGCACCTGAACCTCGCGGTGTATCTCTAGTATGAGGCCAGAGATAAAGTAGCTCAAGAGGAAGGGAGGAGGTGAACCAATGATACGGTTCACCAAACGCTCAAACTCGGTGAGGTAGTTAGTCATCGATCCACATTAGGAAAGTTTGAACAACACGTCGCGGGGGTCATTGTAAAACGACGGTGCAAAGCGTGCCTCGATTGCTTGTAAGAGGACTGACCATGATGTAATAAAGCCGTTCCGGAACATCCACTGAAACCAGCTGAGGGCAGGGCCGTTGAGATAAAACGAAGCAACGATAATACATTCTTCCTTAGGGGTTCCCTGATAGTCGAAGAACTGGGTGATCTTGAAGATCCAACCCAGGGGATCGTGGTCGTCAAAACGGGGAACGCCCAATTTCACCGGTGGACGTGGCGGAGGCGGTAACAGTGGTGGTGACGGGGCTAAAGTCGCCAACTGGGACAAATGATCACATATGGCTTTAACTTTGCTGGCCAAATCTGAGTGTTTATCGGATAGGGAGCAAATGGCTTCTTCCAACCTATCGGTGGTGGTAGGACAGGTCGCATGGTCGGCCATGGAAGGTCGGACAATTGTTAAGAGCAAAGGTGGATTCGTGATTCCTTGAATTTGAGGACAAAGACCTTGTATAAACTAAGATACACAATCGGTGGTGGTACAACGGGTCGCATGGTCGGCCATGGCAGGTCGGACAATTGTTAAGAGGATAGGTGGATTTGTGATTCCTTGAATTCGAGGACAAGGACCCTCCTGTATAAACTAAGATACGCAAATTCTACTTGCTTCATTCATTCATTAATATTCCTTTCATACACTGCCTTGATGCTACATTTCTAACATATTTCTAACAACTAGTAACAAACTGATAATGGTTCTAACAACCTGAATATGGTTGTAACTAACTATCTTATTTGAATTCTATAGTAGTGCACTACTTCCTTGGGAAAAGCTTGCTTGTAGTGGCAATTCACACGAAGTCCTTCAGGTGACCAGGGTGTGTGATGTTCCTCTTGGGCCTGCATTCTTGGGCTTCAGGTAAGGTTTCTGTCTCCTTTGAATTGTTGCTATCATGTATCCCATATGTTTTCTGCAAATCTCTATATCATAATTCAAATATTACATATTTTGGAGTTGACCATTCCATAACTTTACCATTTTCACTTATACTAACTCATCAACCAGCAACTAACCTTCAAAGCCAATGGTCATTCATTCACATGGCACTTAACATAATCATGTTCAGGGTACATATACAACCATATCATTATACTTACTTCCACACACATATATCGCTAAATTTCCAATACAACCAGTCCCAGTTTCATCAGTAGTTTTATATAATAATCAATTCTAATAGTTCACAATCCAATGACATATCTTTCATGTACAGGGTCAATAGAAATCATATAACACTAGCAAGCATACATGTATATATATCCACACACACTTAAAATACTTATCACAATTGGTATTTCTTGACCTTAACGTGGCCTGTGGGTTAACTCTACAAGCTACCCCACCCTACAACTTCAAAGCCAAATAGGGATCGATCCTAGATCCCAACGATGCCCCTAAACACAACACAACAACAATCATGCAATTCTCACAGATTCTAGACAAATTCCAAATACACATGAAGTCATAGTTCGATTATTTGAAGCCATAGGATGTTGGGAGCAAGGTGCTCCCAACAAGAATTAAATATCCACTCACAGTGGATCATCTCACACCCTCCTTAGCTTTATTTCGGGGTTACAAATATCTCTTGAGGTTTTCTGACATTTTACACATTCCTGCCTCTTTGGCTTCCAATCAACGTATCTTATGCCCGATCATCCGATTTGCACTTAGGACTTGTCAAAACAGATCTTATAACAAAGACTACACAGATTTAGGTTTGCATGTGATTTTCAGCATCCTAAAAGTCATTTGCTTGCCTAGAACTGATTTAGACATAAGGAAAAAGAAGGAAAAAGGTTACATTTTCATCACCTTTTCGATCCTTAAACTATGAGAGGTTGTTGCTATGACCATCCTATCTTTATTGGCAAACCGAGAGTACTCCTTAGAGCCACTAGGTCTTGGTCAAGGAAGGAAATAGGAAAGCCTGCATGCAATAGGTCCTTGTAAAAGGGGTTTCATGAAGAAGAAGACGGGAAGTTGTTGTTTTATGAGTGCTATCACTGTCTATAAGAATAGTGATACAAGCGTGTTTAATGTAGCCATAAACACGAAAAGTATCAGTAGCGGGAAGGCCAACCAGGGCATAAAGGCTGATGTGGGGGTTGGTTGGGGTGGGCTCGAGGGGACAAGGGTCATTAGGGAAGGAGGTAGGGCAGGGCTTGGGTTATTGAGGGTGGCACAATCAGGGTCATCAGGGTCAGCAATGAACAATAAGACGCGACCCTTGCAACGGTGAGAGGAGCTCCACTTCTCATCATAGTTGTAATAGAGGCCTTTCTCGCGGTATAAGGCCATCTCCTCTGGGGTGAGTTGGACAAAAGAGGGCTTAGGTTTAGGGTTAGGGTTTCATTTGGGGAAGAAGAGTGCAAAGGAGATTGTGAGGTGGCAAAGAAGGGAAAAGGGGAGGGAGGAGGTCTGGTACCGTTCCGTCAATCATTCAACTTGTCTTCTTGGAGTCTAGCGAGCATTGTGAATTAAGGGAGAGATAAAGGCTATAGCACCTGAACCTCGCGGTGTATCTCTAGTATGAGGCCAGAGATAAAGTAGCTCAAGAGGAAGGGAGGAGGTGAACCAATGATACGGTTCACCAAACGCTCAAACTCGGTGAGGTAGTTAGTCATCGATCCACATTAGGAAAGTTTGAACAACACGTCGCGGGGGTCATTGTAAAACGACGGTGCAAAGCGTGCCTCGATTGCTTGTAAGAGGACTGACCATGATGTAATAAAGCCGTTCCGGAACATCCACTGAAACCAGCTGAGGGCAGGGCCGTTGAGATAAAACGAAGCAACGATAATACATTCTTCCTTAGGGGTTCCCTGATAGTCGAAGAACTGGGTGATCTTGAAGATCCAACCCAGGGGATCGTGGTCGTCAAAACGGGGAACGCCCAATTTCACCGGTGGACGTGGCGGAGGCGGTAACAGTGGTGGTGACGGGGCTAAAGTCGCCAACTGGGACAAATGATCACATATGGCTTTAACTTTGCTGGCCAAATCTGAGTGTTTATCGGATAGGGAGCAAATGGCTTCTTCCAACCTATCGGTGGTGGTAGGACAGGTCGCATGGTCGGCCATGGAAGGTCGGACAATTGTTAAGAGCAAAGGTGGATTCGTGATTCCTTGAATTTGAGGACAAAGACCTTGTATAAACTAAGATACACAATCGGTGGTGGTACAACGGGTCGCATGGTCGGCCATGGCAGGTCGGACAATTGTTAAGAGGATAGGTGGATTTGTGATTCCTTGAATTCGAGGACAAGGACCCTCCTGTATAAACTAAGATACGCAAATTCTACTTGCTTCATTCATTCATTAATATTCCTTTCATACACTGCCTTGATGCTACATTTCTAACATATTTCTAACAACTAGTAACAAACTGATAATGGTTCTAACAACCTGAATATGGTTGTAACTAACTATCTTATTTGAATTCTATAGTAGTGCACTACTTCCTTGGGAAAAGCTTGCTTGTAGTGGCAATTCACACGAAGTCCTTCAGGTGACCAGGGTGTGTGATGTTCCTCTTGGGCCTGCATTCTTGGGCTTCAGGTAAGGTTTCTGTCTCCTTTGAATTGTTGCTATCATGTATCCCATATGTTTTCTGCAAATCTCTATATCATAATTCAAATATTACATATTTTGGAGTTGACCATTCCATAACTTTACCATTTTCACTTATACTAACTCATCAACCAGCAACTAACCTTCAAAGCCAATGGTCATTCATTCACATGGCACTTAACATAATCATGTTCAGGGTACATATACAACCATATCATTATACTTACTTCCACACACATATATCGCTAAATTTCCAATACAACCAGTCCCAGTTTCATCAGTAGTTTTATATAATAATCAATTCTAATAGTTCACAATCCAATGACATATCTTTCATGTACAGGGTCAATAGAAATCATATAACACTAGCAAGCATACATGTATATATATCCACACACACTTAAAATACTTATCACAATTGGTATTTCTTGACCTTAACGTGGCCTGTGGGTTAACTCTACAAGCTACCCCACCCTACAACTTCAAAGCCAAATAGGGATCGATCCTAGATCCCAACGATGCCCCTAAACACAACACAACAACAATCATGCAATTCTCACAGATTCTAGACAAATTCCAAATACACATGAAGTCATAGTTCGATTATTTGAAGCCATAGGATGTTGGGAGCAAGGTGCTCCCAACAAGAATTAAATATCCACTCACAGTGGATCATCTCACACCCTCCTTAGCTTTATTTCGGGGTTACAAATATCTCTTGAGGTTTTCTGACATTTTACACATTCCTGCCTCTTTGGCTTCCAATCAACGTATCTTATGCCCGATCATCCGATTTGCACTTAGGACTTGTCAAAACAGATCTTATAACAAAGACTACACAGATTTAGGTTTGCATGTGATTTTCAGCATCCTAAAAGTCATTTGCTTGCCTAGAACTGATTTAGACATAAGGAAAAAGAAGGAAAAAGGTTACATTTTCATCACCTTTTCGATCCTTAAACTATGAGAGGTTGTTGCTATGACCATCCTATCTTTATTGGCAAACCGAGAGTACTCCTTAGAGCCACTAGGTCTTGGTCAAGGAAGGAAATAGGAAAGCCTGCATGCAATAGGTCCTTGTAAAAGGGGTTTCATGAAGAAGAAGACGGGAAGTTGTTGTTTGGGGTGACTTATGGTTTGGCTAATGGGGAAGATGAGTGGGCTTGATGTTGTAGATGATGATGTTGTGAGAGATTTTCAGCAATGAAAAAAAATTAAGAGTTAACTTGAAATAAGCTGGATGCCAAGAGAGAAATTGCAACAGGTAGATTTTACAATAAAATTGGAAAGTAGTACTCACAAAGTGAGGTGGGTAGAATTTTTCTACAACTTGACCTTGGCACCTAGATATAAAGGTATAGTGAATTATGCTAATGTGATAGAATAAAATAGAATAAAACTACTTCAGTATCGTGCGTTCGCATGGGTAAGTTGAAAAATAAAAATAAAAATATAGGTATGGATTATACAGTTATAATATTGTACAATATTGTTATTTATTAAATTTGAAAGCAAGTAAATGAGGAAAAAATTAATATAAGCTAAAAAATGAATCATCAACACATATAAATTGATTTGAAGATCAAACAAAAGAAAATAGATATTATATAACAAACTGGAAGTAACAAAGTCATAATGTTAGAAAGATTGTTTGTTGCAAAGCAAAAGTATTTAATCTTATGTTTATATATAATTTTTTTAATAAAAATGTATAAATGATGTTTAAGATAAGCATGACAACAGAGCACCAGAAGATTGTATGTTATTCTTTGTTATTGTTCCCTAACATGGTCTTCATCCCCGTCCCATATACTCAATGACGATAATAAACAAATGTAGAAGAGAGAAAATGAATATTAATAACAATAATAGTTATCATAGATACTTACAGAGTGTAATTGTAATCTTGTACAACTTATTTAATGAGAACCAAAAAACTAATATAATTGAAATATATAATATATTTTATAGGATAACACTATCTAGTTAGCTTTGACGATATCCTGGGTTATTCATATTTTAAAATTTTATAAACAATGAAATACATATTTAATTTTATTGAGGTTATTGTTGTTAAATAAGTTGTTAGTATATTATTTACAAAAGACTAAACTATAAAGAAAAAATCTAAAACCTCTAACATATTGAAATGCATTAATGATAAATATATTGAAAAACAATTGCAAGACTAATTTGGTGCATCAAATTGGCAATGCCATATAATAAATGATTTAATAAAAATATGAGAACAAATCAAAGTATTTTTTAAGATTTAGAAAACAAAATTAAACCCAAAAAATAAAAAATTACTTAATCTTATGTTTATATATAATTATTTTTAAAAAAAAAATACATAAATAATGTTAAGATAAGCGTGACAATGGAGCAACACGAGACTGTATGTTATTCTTTATTCTTGTTCCTTAACATCATCTTCATCCCATCCTTGATTCTTATCGACGATAATAAACGAATATAGAAGAGAGAAAGTAAATATTAATCACAATAATAGTTATCATAAATACTTATATAGTATAATTGTAACTATGTATAACTTGTTTAAGAAATAAAACTAAAGAAATAAAATTGATTTAAGACGATAATTGATATCCTTTTTTGGGTGCAATTATTCATTATAAAGATTGGTTGAAGAAACAAAACTAAAGAAAAAATAAAATAGGTTAATTTATTTGATCATGAAAATATTGAATAACATAATTTATTTTTAATTAATTTAAATATAAATTTTATTTCCAATTATCATTTTTTTAACACAACTACAAATTATTTAATAAATTTTTTATATATCAAGTTATAGATATGATAAAAAAAGAATTACATTTTAATTTAAATATCTTGACGCCAATAAATTTAAAACGCCAATAAATTTAAATTATTTTTTCCACCTCTGATGTCGACTCTACTACGTAGATATTACATAGCAGAATCTTTGTTTACAAAATTACAATAACAACACTTTTATGATAAAAGTTTTACGTAATAAAATTTAATTTTTATCATCTATTATTGGAAGGTCTACATGAGCTTGGAAGGTCTTAACATGACTCAAAATGTAATCCCAACGCCTATAGTTTAGACCCACCGAATGGGTCTTGCAGTTCATACAAAATTTCATCCATTTGAAACACTATAGGAAGGGTTTGTATCACAGTTACCCTTATGCTTCCTCTCTCAATGTCTGCTACCTTCTCAGCTAAATCTTAGCTTCCCTATCAATCATAAGGTTCTCTTATATTACAATTCCATAGTATAAGCCAACATTAGAATTTTGAGCTCAATAAGGCAAGATTCATTATTTTCATAATAAAAAAATTGTCCTTTTCCTTTTAAACATCTAATTGATGCAAAGTATGATGTTATGCCTTTTTATGTGCCCTAAACATTAATAAAGCCAATTATGTTGAAAGCAATTGTAGAAATATTACATGTATAGAAAGTAAGAAAAAAAAAAACAGAATGATTGTACACATATTCATAGGTTGGTAATTTGGATACCTTATACTTTCTTTCTAAAATTGCATTTCTTTGAATTTTCTAAAATCACATTTTTTGTCTCCTCTAAATAGTCACTATTACCAATAGCTGTAAGATTAAATGTATAGTATAATTGTATGCATTTAATGGCAACTATGTAAAACTTATTAAATGATAACCAAAACTAATATGATTGAAATATATAATAAATTTGATAAAATAAAACGGTCTACTTAGCTTCGATGATATACATGGTTATTCATGTTTTAAAATTTTATAAACAATGAAATACATATTTAATTTTATTGAGGTCATTGTTGTTAAATATGTTGTTAGTATATTATTTACGAAAAACTAAACTATGAAGAAAAAATATAAAACTCCTAACATATTGAAATGTATTAATGATAAACATATTGAAGAACAATTGCAAGACTAATTTGGTGCATGAGCTTGGCAATGTCATATAATAGATAATTTAATAAAAATATGAGAACAAATAAAATTATTTTTTTAATTTAGAAAACAAAATTATACCCAAAAAATAAAAAAAATAAAAATGTATTTAATCTTATGTTTATATATTATTATTTTTAAAAAAAATGTATAAATGATGGTTAAGATAAACATGACAATGGAGCATCATGAGAATGCATCTTTTTCATTATTCTTGTGCCCTAACATCATCTCCATACCTGCCCCTGACTCTCAATGACAATAATAAGCAAATATAGAGGAGAGAAAATAGATATTAATAACAATAATAGTAATCATAGATACTTGCATTATTATAATTGTAACTGGGTAGAACTTATTAAATGAGAACCAAAACCTAATGTGATTAAAATATATGATATATTTTATAAAATAACACTATCTATTTAGCTTCAATGATATTCATGGTCATTCATGTTTTAAAATTTTATAAATAATGAAATACATATTTAATTTTATTAAGGTTATTGTTGTTAGATATGTTGTTAGTATATTATTTACAAAAAACTAAACTATGAAGTAAAAATCTAAAACTACTAACATATTTAAATACATTCATGATAAATATATTGAAGAATAATTACAAGACTAATTTGGAATGTCAGCTCGACAATGTCATATGATAAATGATTTAATAAAAACACAAGAACAAATCAAAATATTTTTTTAATTTCAAAAACAAAATTAAGCCCAAAAAATATACAAAAAATAAAAAAAGTATTTAATATTATATTTATATATAATTATTTAAAAAAAGTGTAAATGATGGTTATGATAAGTGTAGCAATAGAGCATCACTAGATTATATGTTATTAGATGTACTTGTTCCCTGACATCATCTCTATCCTAGTCCATAATTCTCGACGACGATAATAAACAAATATAGAAGAGAGAAAATGAATATTGATAATAATAATAGTTACCATAAATATTTACATAGTATGGTTGTAACGGTGTATAACTTATTTAATGAAAACCAAAACAAATATAATTGAAATATATAATATGTTTTATAAAATAACATTGTGCATTTAGCTTCGATGATATACATGGTTATTCATGTTTATTAAAAATTGAGTAATAATGAAATACATAGTTAATTTTATCGAGGTTTTTGTTATTAGATACGTTGTTAGTATATTATTTACAAAAAATAAACTATGTAGTAAAAATCTAAAACTGCTAACATATTGAAATGCATTCATGATAAATATATTGAAGAACGATTGTAGGATTAATTTGGAGTTTAAGCTTGACAATGTCATGTGATAAATGATTTAATAAAAACATGAGAACAAATCAATTTTTTTTTAAATTTAGGAAAAAAAAAATTAAACCCAAAAAATAAAAATATTAAAAAAGTATTTAATCTTATGTTTATATATAATTATTTACAAAAAATGTATAATTGATGGTTAAGATAAGCATGACAATGAAGCACCACGAGATTGTATGTTATTTTTTATACTTGTTTCCTAGCATCGTCTCCATCCCCCGTCCTTTGTTCCCAATGAGGATAATAAACAAATATAAGAGAGAGAGAGTATAAATACTCATAACAATAATAGTTACCATAGATACTTACATAACATGATTATAACTGTGTAGAGCTTATTTAATGAGAACCAAGACTAATATGATTAAAATATATAATATATTTTATAAAATAACACTATCTATTTAGCTTTGATTATATCTATGACTATTCATGTTTTAAAATTTTATAAACAAGGAAATATATATTTAATTTTATTGATAAAAACTAAGGAAAATATTATTATATTTATAAAATAAGGCTTATATTGTATGTTGTTTCTTATTCTTATTGGTCTCCATCACATCAATATTCTCTATGATAACAAACAAATATAGAAGAGAGAAAATGAATATTAATAACAATAATAGTTATCATAGACACTTACATAGATTTTTGATGAATTTTTAGATACCTATCATAGATTTTGGTAGACTTAATTGAACAGAACGATAGGATAATTGATGTATACAGATCGTTTATGATACAAATCAAATATCAACATGAGATTATTTTAATATAAAAAATATACTTATATTTCTATTTTTTTAAAAAGCATTGTTTATTTTCATAAGAATCATACTTAGATGTTAAAGAGTTTATAACAACTAACACATTATTTAACTAATTGGTTTAAATTCCTTAATGTTGAATTTAAGTATAGTCAATAATATAAAATTTTAAATAGCTTTTCTATTACGAATAGATGTTAAAATAATTAAATAATATTGAATTTAATACTATACTTAAATTTTATATTTTTTTTTATTAAACCATCTTGTAATAATTATATATTATTTCTTTTAAAAAGTTACTAAATTAATTTTATTTTTATCTACTTTTGTTATTTTTTTTATTATAAATCTCATATTCTTATTTGTATACATCCACTTCATTTTTTTACTCACATAATATGACCAATATTATATACTATTTACGTTTTTCATCTTACCTTTTTTTGTGCATTTATTAATTATAAAAAATGATTTAATAAATAAAATTAAAGAAAATATAGAATAGGTTAATTTATTTGATCAAGAATATATTGAATAAGATAATATATTTTTAATCAATTCAAATATGAATTTTATTTCAAATTATCGTTTCTTTTGTACACAACTACACATTATTTAATAAATTTTTAATATATCAAGTTATAGATATGATAAAAAAATATTATATTTTAATTTAAATATCTTGATCAAATTAAATTTAAATTATTTTTTCATAGGCTTATATAAACTCTAATACGTAGATATTAAATAGTAGAATTTTTATTTGCAAATTCATAATAACAACACTTGTATAATAAAGAGTTTTATATAATAATTCACCAACATATGTGTTTGATCTGAATTGTGTACACATATCAGAATGAGAAAGAGACGAGCTAGGGATTAGGTCCCATCAAAACAATATGACCAATATTATATACTTTTCATGTTTTTTCACATCTAAAAAATGAATTAGATGAAAATGTCTTTATTAAAAGTGTATTTTAAATTAGTTCATAGAGCTATAAATCAATCAAGAAAATTTATTCGTACACTGATAATTTTATTTTTCTTAAATTTGACAAAAACAAATTATTATTAAAATTTTTGACATTTTTTGTATCATCCAATACTTGCAGGTTTTTAAACATAAAAAGATGGAAACACCCTGTTTAATTGAAATTCTTCCAAGACGAAAAATGTGACAAGTGTTTCAAATTGAATTCAATTTTTTTTCCTAGAATAGCAAAGCTATAACTTGGATAATCTTCTATTCTATTTTAGCTCCATGTTTGCACATTTTTTATAAATAATACATAAAATAATACGATTATTATAATTATTATTATTATTATTAAAAATAAAAGAAAATAGTTTTTTTGTTATTTGTCTGTGTGTCCACGAATTTTTTTTTTGTTGTGTGTTGTGTACTCTCTTAATTTTTTCATCACTAACTTTCTCCTAGTCTATCGTAAATTATTTATAGATTCCTTTTCAATAGTTTCGACAAGGACAAAGTTACCTTGTGGTTTGAACCAAACGAAGAAAAATTTGTCAACCAACGGATCAAATATTAAGACTAAATTTTGAATAATATGTTGTATTTATACAATCTAATGACAATCTTTTGAATTTCAGTCATCTCACTTAAACTAATGACCTCAATTGTAAGAAAAGAAAACTTATCCTCCAAATTAATATGAGAGCTTTGAGATATATAGACAATTCTTTGACTTAAACAGACATCATAGTTATCACTTGGTTTCAAACTACATTAAATAAATACACACAATGGTAATAGCTAGAATTAGTAAATCCTAAAATATTATTCAACTATCAAAATAAGAAATACGTTTTCACGAAATCATTTTTTCTTTGATATCTTCATTAATAAAAAACCTTGACCCTTACATTGAGTTTTGAATGTCAAAGACAAAGACTATATGCACTAACATATTACTACATAAAGATTTTCCCTCTTTGAAGGATGTTGCATTCAAGTTGTGTTGGTCATAATTAATTCTACACATCAAACCAAATAGCAAAAAAATAATGTATTGATCGTTTACAACAAACTTTTGTTTGTGTGATATTGATGATATAGTGGTTTGAGGATCCAACATACAGTTTGCTGCATATTTATAACAAAATATAAATATTACATCTTTTTGACTAAATAAATCTATAAACCTATCTATAAAAAATATACACCTATATGAGTCGTGTATGCAATTAGAATAAAATGCTTGAGTTTAACAGCAGCAATTTTCCCGTATTTCTTTTCACTCAAACTCCTCCTTATCATCTTCTTCAAGAAACTCCAATCTATTAAATGATCAAGACAACCAGACCCAAGAGGTCGCCCCAAAACACAATCTCTTCGATGAGGAAGTCCGATTCGAAGATATCAATCAAAACATGGATGACTGGAACATTCCAGAAATCCCTCAGGATCAACTATACGTTCCTGAAACAATAAAAGACAAACACAACTTTGATTACATAATCAAAACAGTAGAAAACAATATTCCTCTAGGCAAGATGTAGGGGAAGAATTTCATTTACTTTCAAAAAATTCAATTTATGAACATAGCCGTAAGTATAAATATCTACACATCGGTTGTGTACACGTAGCCATCAAGCCCTTAATTGATATGAGCATAGATGCAGCAGTTTTAATGTGTCTAAGAGACATTAGGCATAATCAATTTGAAGACTCCCTAATTGGAACAGTCGAAACCAGCCTAGGACAAGGTCCAATATATTTTAACTGTTATCCAAACAAAACAGTGAGTCTGATGGACAGAAACATTCTTGACTCTCTGTTCCTAAACATCCACTTTCATGGCCTTGACATGAAAGAAGGATCAATCCCAGCAGCCTTAATATATTGGATCCAGTACAAGGTCATGAATACTTGTGCATCTAGAGTCCTGTTAAAACCTCAAAAAGGAGAAACAACTTTGTTTATCACTGATATGACGAAGGCTAACGTTTCTCTCCCGAGAAAAATAAAATGGGATGAAGTAACTCTTCCCGATAGATGGGTTATGGATAAGGCAACACCGTCTATTCCCCGACCCGCTCCAACCATAGAGCATATTAAGCAAGATAACTCCGGAAAGGTAGAGATAACCTTCAATAGGAGAAATTCTTTTTCATCAAGGATAGAAGCCTCTAGGTCTGAATATGAGTCATCCAGAAGGTCTTTTTCGGTTAGAACCCGTTCAATTCCAGTAGGACTAACCAGATCTGAGTCACATAACCAGTTCCCTACTGTAAACCTCCAAGGATTAGACACTACCTCTAGCATACCTAGAACAACTTATAACCAAGAACAAGAGGACGACCAAAAGTCTATCCAATCACCAACATACTCTTCTATGGAACCTTATGATGTTATCTGACAACTTTAGTATTGATAAGGAAACCCTTAGGAAAAATTTCTATTCTCCGGAGAATGAACCTCAAAGGAGATGGTTTTTCCAACATTACAAGGGTACAAACAGAAAACAAATCCAAGACAAGTTCTACGAATTTGTCGAAAGAGTCAAAATTAATGTCCTTTTCTTTGATTGGTTTCATGCTTATGCCATCAGAAAGGATATAGACTACCCTTGGAAACAAGACATCATAGGTAATCCAACAACAAATGTCATAACAAATTGGCAAGTGAAGGATGGTGAGTTAATCCAGTCGGAATTACCTCCCGCAACACAATATCAATTGCCAAATATCAAAGACAGTAACAATAAACCTGTCATGGCAATTCCATTCAAGACAAAAGATATCAAAGAGGAAGTAACCTCTAAAGACATTAAGAGCCTAATGGAACAGGCAAATTATACCAACAAATACTTACAAGCTTTAGGAGAAACCATAAAAACTAAAGCAGTTCCTAAACAAAAACCAATTGAGGAAGCTTCGCCAAGTATCCCCATTGAAAAACCTTTATTCAAACCTTTCAAAGTTAGTGAAAAGGCTAAACGAAAAATTAGGGAACTTAGAAAAACTAAACCCTTAATTGAAGGCGTAGGTGACAACCATAGTGAATTACTAAACAAGATTGGTAGTTTACTTAAGGTCATTCCAGATACTCCCCAAGCCTCGGAAAATACTTCCAAAATGGTAACAAGAAGTACCTCTAAATTAATTAATGTTATTAATGAAGATAGTGACCAAAACTCAGATAACACAACTGAGATAGGATCAATGTCAGAAAAAAATATAAATCCAATTAATTCCAAACACTGGAAGACACCCTCCAAATTATATTACCAACGTCCGACTGCCCCTGACCTTCTATTAGAAGAGAGAGGTGAAAACAATTTTAAAAGTTTTAGTGCAAACAACATCTATGAATGGAACATAGATGCACAAACGGAGTACAATATCATGAATACACTCCAACATATGACCATGGTAGCTACGACTTACCAAACCTCCCACGAGTGTTCAGAAGAAATCATTATAGATATCTTAGTGGCAGGATTTTTTGGACAACTAAAAGGATGGTGGGATAATTATCTCACTAATGAGGAGAAATAAAAAATTTACGGTGCAGTTAAGACGGATCTCAATGGAAAAGTCATTACTAATGACGATGATAAAGAGATTCCTGACGCTGTTAACACATTAATTTTTACAATAGCCCAACATTTCATTGGAGACCCATCCTTGTGGAAAGATAGGTCTGCAGAATTATTATCAAATCTTAAGTGTAGAACCTTAGCGGATTTTAGGTGGTATAGAGATACTTTCCTAACTAGGGTTTACACAAGAGAAGATAGTCAACAACCTTTTTGGAAAGAAAAATTTCTAGCCGGTCTTCCAAGATCATTAGGAGACAAGGTTAGAGATAAAATCCGTAGTCAATCTACCAATGGAGACATTCCATATGAAAATTTAAGCTATGGTTAATTAATTTCCTATGTCCAAAAGGTAGCCTTAAAAATCTGCCAGGACGACAAAATTCAGAGGCAATTAGCCAAAGAAAAGGCTCAAACAAAGAGGGATTTAGGTTCCTTCTGTGAACAATTTGGCTTACCAGCCTGCCCAAAACAAAAGAAGAAACAAACCTCTAGGAAAGAAACCCAGGATCATAAGCCAACAAATAGAAGGAGATTTTCAAAAAGAAGATACTCTCAAAAACCCTCAACCAGTAGAGAAATGGAAAGTCCTAAACAAAAAATAAAAACAAAAATAACGTGCTACAATTGTGGAAAACAAGGCCACATTAGCAAATATTGTAGACTAAAAAAGAAGTTAAGAAACCTTAACCTAGAACCTGCAATTGAAGAGCAAATAAACAATTTGCTCATAGAAACCTCGGAGGAGGAAACAGAAACAGAAACTTCATCTTCCGTGCTTTCCGATGAAAACCTAAATCTAATCCAACAAGATGACCAACTATCATCAACAGATGATGATGGGCAAATCAATACTCTAACGAGAGAAGAAGATCTCTTGTTTGAAGCAATCAATTCCATACCTGACCCCCAGGAAAAGAAGGTTTTCCTGGAAAAACTCAAGAAAACATTAGAGGTAAAACCTAGACAAAATGATTTTATCACGAACAACAAATTTGATGTAAGTAACATACTCAAGAGATTAGAAAATTCTTCAACCAAACCAACGACAATCCAAGATCTCCAAACAGAGATAAACAATCTAAAAAGAGAGGTAAAAGAACTTCGTCAACAACAAGAAATTAATCAGATCATTCTTTCTCAGCTTGAGGAAGATAGTGATTCTGAAAGTGCCCACAACAGTGAAGAAAATCAACCAGAAAATTTAGAAGATGACATGTTTATGGGATTAATCAACAAGATTAAAATCCAAAATTTTTACATAAACATAAAAATAATTATTAATGATTTCGTTTTAGAAACAATGGCCCTATTTGACACAGGGGCTGATTCAAACTGCATTTTAGAAGGATTAATTCCTACAAAATTCTTTGAGAAAACCTCAGAAAAATTAAGTACAGCAAACGGCTCAAAATTAAAAATTAATTTTAAACTATCAAATGCAATCATTGAAAACCAAGGTCTTAGGATTAACACAAACTTTCTTCTGGTAAAAAACCTTAAGAATGAAGTAATCTTAGGAACACCCTTCATTAGAGCCCTGTTTCCCATCCAAATATCTAATGAAGGAATAACCACAAATTATTTAGGAAGAAAGATTATATTTAATTTTTCTACTAAACCAATTTCCAGAAATATAAATTTTATAGAAAATAAGATTAATCAAATTAACTTCTTAAAAGAAGAAGTATCTTTTAATAATATTCAGATACAACTAGGAAAACCCCAAGTAAAAGAAAAAATTCAATCTTTATTAAATCATATTGAATCAACTGTCTGCTCTGAATTGCCACATGCATTTTGGGACAGAAAGAAACATATTGTTGATCTCCCCTACGAGAAGGACTTTAGGGAAAAACAAATTCCCACAAAAGCCAGACCAATCCAAATGAATGAAGAACTCCTTCAATACTGTCAAAAGGAAATCAAGGATTTACTTGATAAAGGCCTAATCCGGAAAAGCAAAAGCCCATGGTCTTGTGCGGCTTTTTATGTCAACAAACAATCTGAGATTGAGCGTGGAACACCCCGCTTAGTCATAAATTACAAACCACTAAATCAAGCATTACAATGGATTAGATATCCTATTCCAAACAAAAAAGATTTGCTTAACAGATTAAATTCTGCAAAGATATTTTCAAAATTTGATATGAAATCTGGATTTTGGCAAATCCAAATCCAAGAATCAGATAGGTACAAAACAACGTTCACTGTACCTTTCGGGCAATATGAATGGAATGTAATCCCATTCGGACTGAAGAATGCCCCTTTAGAATTTCAAAAAATTATGAATGATATTTTCAGTCCCTATTCAAAATTTGTTATTGTCTACATAGATGATGTTTTAATCTTTTCCCAAAACATTGACCAGCATTTCAAACATCTCCAAACCTTCATCCATATCATCAAACAAAATGGTTTGGCAGTCTCCAAATCAAAAATCAATCTTTTCCAAACACGAATTCGATTCCTTGGTCACAATATTTATCAAGGAACAATCGTTCCAATCGAAAGGTCAATTGAGTTTGCTAGCAAATTCCCTAATCAAATCTTAGACAAAACCCAGTTACAAAGATTTCTAGGTTGTCTAAATTACGTAGGTGAATTTGTCCCCTACTTAAACAATATTGTCAAACCATTGCATGATAGGCTAAAGAAAAATCCGCCTCCTTGGTCTGACCTCCATACCCAAACAGTTAAAGAAATCAAAGTCAAAGTCCAATCCATAAAATGTCTGTATCTTCCCATACCACAGGCATTCAAAATTGTCAAAACTGATGCATCAGACATCGGTTACGGTGGCATCCTCAAACAACAAGTACATGGTCAAGAACATGTCATCGCATATACTTCAAAACACTGGAATCCTGTACAATTAAAGTATTCAACTGTTAAAAAAGAAGTTTTAGCAATTGTTTTGTGCATTTCCAAATTTCAATCTGATTTATTAAATAAAATTTTTTTAGTAAGAGTTGACTGCAAATCAGCCAAAGATATTTTACAGAAGGATGTAAAAAACCTTGCCTCAAAACAGATTTTTGCAAGATGGCAAGCAATTTCAAGTGTCTTTGATTTTAATATAGAATATATCAAGGGCTCTTCCAACTCTCTACCTGACTACCTCACCCGTGAATTTTTACAGAAAATTCCCGATGCCTCCTAAGGTGTCTAATTCCTCCGGCAGAGGAGGAAGATCCAGTACAAAAGGTAAAGAAGTTCTACTGGCTCTACCAGAGCCAATAACCAAAAAGGCAACTACAACATCTTCTGGGTCACCTACCCAGACTGGGTCATCAACCCAGAAAGGAAAACTTGAAGGGTCATTGACCCAGACAACTACCATCAAATCTGAGTCATCAACTCAGGAATCTCCAAAACCAACAACAAGCAAACAGACCGTGGCTGACTATGCCTGGTCAATACAAACTCTCTTGGCCTTAGAAGATATAGGCCTCACCAAAATACCAAAATTAGCCAAAAAGACCTGGGCAGAAATGGCCTCAGAATCAGACGATGATTCTGAAACAGATCTACAAAAACAAATCCAAAAAGCCAAACAGACCAAAACCGTCTGTAACCAAAAACCAAGCCAATCATTGACTAAACAAGAATCAACACCACAACCCGGTAACAGTTACATTTCAAAAAACAAATTTTTCAATGTTTTACAAATGGAACCAGAATACTGGGACAAGAATCCTTTCAAAGCAACCGCCAAAGCATTCCCCCCGGGATTCCATTACAAGCCAATAGCCACAAACAAAACCCGCAAATTCTACGAATTCATCCTAATAGATACAAACTCAGTATCTATTAAACACTTCAAAGACCCCAAAGATCCAAATCTAAATACCCATTCCACAATCCAAATCTTGAAGGTGATGCAGCCACGGCATTATGGCTCAAACTTAAACCAACCCAAAAAATTCTCTGCACCATTTGACCCTACAGGATATAATTATTGGGATTACATTGACGCCTGGACCAATGTGTTCTGGCATCAAAATAGTAAATTCAAGCATTCATGGCTGATTTACTTCAAAAATAATACTGCATATAATTTTCCAAATTGGTTCCTCCAATGGTGGAACTACTTCGGACCAATTCCACAAATATTTCCAGAAGAAGTCCAACAGGGATTCGAACAATTCAACAAGCTCTATAATAGCAAGGAATCACGTATTCCGGCAGACTTAAAGTACTTTTCCAGTTTTGCCTTGTCATGGATCTTTTCATGGCAATACAGATACGGAAAAACTGAAAACAACAAGCAATATCCACCATTACAGAGACACGCCTTTGTAAAATGGTGGTCACAATTCGATACCTCAAAGGCTGCTCCAGATCAAGTCAAGAACTGGTTCCAGAGCAATCCTGAGTTCCTTAAACCTGCTGATCCAGAGACATCTTTGTTTCTAAATCAGAAGTCGCAACTGGCAGCATTCTTAGCAAGCTCAAAATCTAAAGAGAGTCTTGCTCAGAATCTCAAAGAAGTTCTCCAACTACTTCAACAGGAAGTGGAAGAAGAACCTTCCAAGAAGGAAGCTGAATCATCCGAGACTAATGATGACCAAGAAGATGATCCATTCTACCAGAATGAAGATGACTGTTTTGGTATATCATTGGACGACGATTAATTAGTTGTAGTAATCATGAATTATTGTAACTAATTTGTCAGTTTCTTTTAAATAATGTAATTTGTAAAAGTTTGGTAACAGTTCCGGTAAACATTACCGTTACTGTAGAAACAGTAAAAATTGGGTCTATTTAAAGGAGTCCTCGTCCCCTTTGTGAGGCACCCTTTCAGATAGTCCCAGAATCAGGTTTTTAGAGAGAGAAGCTCTGCCTAGGGAAAAACTCTTTGTATGCTTTTCTTTCAGTTTTAATAAATTTCAAGTTCTATTTTCCATATCTCCCTTCTCCCCTCACCGATCCTGTGCGGCTCTGCCGCCGCTTCGGTTTCTTTGTTTTCAAAAACCTGGGTTTGTAAGCCGTTTCGGTGTGCCCTTGATATCTGCTTTACAATTTTATAATTCTTATTTTTTGATTATCATACTGCATTCTTACTTCCTATCTGTCCGTTTGATCTTATTCCGTTGACCTCTGGTATATATATATATATATATATATATATATATATATATATATATATACATAATATCTCATGACATCACTCGAGGACCTCCCATTTTTTATTGCTAATGCGATAAGTTCTCTATCCTTACATAGTTCCATAACAAAAACTATTTGGAACCATTTTAATTTTGAACACATTGTCTTTTGAGCACCTTGTCAATTGCCTCGACTAATGACATCGAATCAAATTCGTCGTCCTGCATGAACATATTTAATGTATGCGCATAAGAATGAGTTTAATATGTAAATTACATAGTGATATTTGGTAATGAAACTAACAATAGATAATGAAGCAAGTCAGAGGCATACTGAAACACATAAAGATGCTAACAACACGATTGCGAAGAAGATTAAAATCTCAAATACCAAGTGAAATGCTAAATCTTTAGCTTACCCGTATCAGTTACCCCAACAAAATCATATATTTAAAAAATAACTTTTTTACCAAGTTTGCATTTTCCATTGGAGAGGTCGAGAAGACAAGCCACCGGAAACTATGGTTTGATTCCTAAAAGCAAAAATATGATTAACAATTGACATTTAACTTGCAGAAAACCATAAATCAAAGATGCGAATGTAAAAAAAGAAAAGATAATTGACGCCATACCTACACAGTGTTCACTTTGTCAAAGATTGAGCCAATGGAGAAGAACAAAGACACAATTTGTCATGCAGAGACATCTTTGTTCAAAAATATGATGCAAGAAAAAGGAAGGTTTTGGATGGAGAATAGGTCTTTTCTCATAACACAAAGGGTATTAGGTAAAAAAAATAAAAATAAAAGAGGTGGCATGAGGAGAGACTCAGAAATAGATGAATTTCTTTTCCCAGACACATGGATATTAGAGGTAATAGATAGATATAAGTTTCCTCTTGGATAATTTATTATGATAACTAAATTCTAAAAATCCTCAAAAAACTACAAAACTAAAAATCTTCAAAGCACATCCTTTACTTTCCTGCATTTTCATTGAATTTAATTGTGCAAAAGAAATAACATGTGCTCGAGAGAATTTCATATACACAAACTACCAGAACTTTATGAATAAAATTGAAGAAAATAGGTATGCACCAAGAATTTATGTCCAGCCAAAAAACATGCAGCAAACATATCAAGAATCAACTATTAGCTTTCCAAAGCTTAATTGTAGTTGTTTCATACAATACATCCTTATTGTCATTAAGAAAAACACGAAACTCTTTAATAATTGATTGGTCCTCTAAACTAAGTCATCTTCCAAGAGCAGTAGATTTATAAAAAAGATCCAGATAGGAAACCCAAATTAATTTGCATGCAAAAAATATTTTAAACTCACATGGATCTTCATTGACAGTCTTATTAACTTTTAAGTTATCAAACGTGCTCGAGAGAATTTCATATACACAAACGACCAGAACTTTATAAATAATGTTGAAGAAAACAGGTATGCACGAAGCATTAATGTCCAGTCAAAAAACATGCAGCAGACATATCAAGAATCAACTCCTATCTTTCCAAAAGCTTAATTGTAGTTGTTTCATCCAATACATCCTTGTTTTCACTGTGAAAAGCATGAAACTCTTTAATAATTGATTGGTCCTCTAAACTACTATTCTTCGATGCATAGTCATCTTCCAAGGGTAGTCGATTTATCTAAAAGATCCAGTTAGGAAACCCAAATTAAGTTGCATGCAAAAAAAAATTATAAACTCACATGGATCTTCATTGACAGTCTTATTAACTTTTAAGTAATCAAAGAGAATTTCATATACCCAAACTGCCAGAACTTTATAAGTAAAATGGAAGAAAACAAGTATGCACCAAGAATTAATGTCTAGCCAAAAAACATGCAGCAGGCATATCAAGAATCAACTACTACCTTTCTAGAAGCTTCATGGCAGTTGTTTCATCCAATACATCCTTGTTGTCAATAAGAAAAGAATGAAACTCTTTATTAATTGATTAATACTCTAAATTTCTATTCTTTGATGAAGAGTCATCTTCCAAGAGGCAGTCGAATTATCTAAAAAATCAAGATAGGAAACCCAAATTAATTTGCATGCAAAAATATCTATAAACTCACATGGATCTACATTGACAATCTTTATTAACTTTTAAGTAATCAAATGTGCTTGAGAGAATTTCATATACACAAACTACCAGAAAGAACTTTATAAATAAAATTGAAGAAAACATGTATGCAACAACAATTAATGTCCAACCAAAAAACATGCAGCAGACATATCAAGAATCAACTACTACTTTTCTAAAAGCTTCATTGTAGTCGTTTCATCCAATACATCCTTGTTGTCATTGAGAAAAGCACAAAAAATTAAAGATTAAGAATACAAATGAAGTAGTGATTTCATTGCCTAAAGCCATAAAAGAGTATTAGAAATTACTCCCAAGCTCTACCCATTTTTCAAAAAAAAAAAAAAACTAACTCATAAATGAGTATCAATATTATTGATTTGATTTACTACCATGTGTTTATTGGATTAATGTTGTGAACATAAGTTTTAGATGCAAAAGAAGAATGAAATAGAGAAGAGTACAAGCAAAAAGATGCAACATGAAGAGTATAATTCTTATTTAAAGATCAACAACATGAAGAGAGTATCTGTTTACCAGCACTAATGAACTTCAAACTGACCTCTTCAAATGATAAAATATAATTCTCTTCAAATGATAAAGATTAAGAATACAACTAAAGCAGTAATTTAATTGCCTAAAACCATAGAAGAGTATAAAAATTAGAAGAGTATTAGAAATTGCTCTCAAGCTTTACCCATTTTTTTATATAAAAAAACCTAACTCATAAATGAGTATCAACGTTATTGAATTACTACTATGTGTGTGGTTGGATTATCTTTGTGAATACAAGTTTTAGATGCAAAAGAAGAATGAAATAGAGAACAATATAAGCAAAAAAAAAAAAAAATTCTTCTGAAAAACAAAATTACAATATAAACTCTTCAAAAAAATTCACTCATTGAAAAACATTGTAGATTTGTAGTCGTATAATTCTTATTTAAAGACCAACAACATGAAGAGTACCTATTCACCAACACTAATGAACTTCAAAGTGACCTCTTCAAATGACAAAATATAATTGATTAGCAATTCATAAACAAAACCATCTAAAATATTCATTGGACTATCTTTAGGGAGTGATGTTTCTTAAATGAAAAAGTTGTGATTGTTTTACATATGGATCTCCATGTTTGAAGAAGATTCATTAGGAAAATATGTATAATGATATCTATACATTATGATTTGGGCAATTTTCAGTATAATTGGACCATGATTTGGTAGTGTTAAAAGTTTATAAGCATGAGAGTCCAACCCACCACTAAATATATATTAACCAAAATCACAAGGGGTAGCATAATTAATTTTAAGTAATCAAATGTTAATTTTCAAACTGTAAAACTGAAATATAATAAATAATAACTACCATCAAATTATCTTAACCTAGACACACCTATATCTTAGAATTGCTTAAGCACTCATAGCACAATCCATGACGATTTTAGGCTTAATAACTGTAAACACACAGTAAAATGGATAATATAAAGGGCATATTGAATTTCACCATCTTCTCGCTTAAAACATGGTAATCTACTTACATCAATAGTATCAGATTGAAGGTTTTAGTCCTGAGGGCCAAGGTCTGCAATTTTCCCCCTTAATCAGCAAGCATGCAATGATGCATTGTAAATGAAAGTCAATCATCTGAAAGCTTGAGAAAAAATTATTTGATTGAGCTAACCATGCACAATTTTCTTTTCAAAGTTCATGTTTAATAATAAACTTAGGCATTACATTAGCTAAAACATTTCAAAGTTCATTTGGGCATTAGATCAAACACATAACTTGCAACTCATAAATCAGTCCAAAACAAATAAAAAAACATAATATCATTCAAACAAAATGCAAAAAGACTCATGTAGAATTATCCAGATAAAATAGAGCACTGCACAGTGCTACACAAATACACAAATGACAATTATTATAAACGGAACCACTACATTACAAAAAGGATAGAAAGTAACAGGCTTACATCCTAACCAGCAACCATTAAACTTTCAACAACAACTACAACATTTAAAAAATATTGAAAGCATGGTAGTTAAACCGTCTTTAAAAATCCATTAATGTAAATATAAAACAGACCATTAGTCCTTAGATAGAAACATGCTTATGAAGTGAGGCAAGGTTATTGAGTTTTAAGACGTGCAGAAGCTTCATGCAGCGGAGAATGAAAATGCTAGAGTGAGTTGAGGTGACTGCAAATAGAAGTGCGATAAGTTAGAAAAAACACAAATTCAAAAAGAAGGTTGTTAACAATAGATAATATGCCATTAACAGCATGAGACGATACATAGAAAACCCTTACCAAGTAAGGTAAGCGTCTTGAATCAACATAGGTTGAGACCCTTACTACAACAGAGAATGAAAATGCAGGATCCCATTTAGGTTGCCGAACATGAAACTGGAATGAAGAAATGAGGTTGAAAGAAAACTAATCGGAAGCTAGGAGCAAAGGTTGAAATGGAAACACAACAACTGATATCTGGTTGGGATTTTTGCTATAGCGTGCAGAACCAACATAGCTAGCCTAGGTCACCTCATAGGAATTGAAGCTAGTGAGATGAAAGCTTATGTTTTTTAAATTGAAATTTGAAATAAGTCGTGAAATGGTAGTAGAACGAAGAAGATGAGGAAGCTCAGCACGGGTCTTTGAAGATGAGCTTCGACGACGTGACCTTCTTGGCATGCAACCTAGCACCGTCATAGCTTGGCCTATTGAATTTGAAAATGAAATTTGAAGAAAACCACAAAATTGTGGAACAAAAAAGCAAAGGAAGTGAGGCGCTATTGGCTTGTGCAAGTGGGAGTAATAAAATAATGTCAAAATACGAAGGAGGTGACGCATGGAAGAAGTGGTCATTCTTTTATTACAAAAGATAGATGCTAAGCAACTAAGGGAAAGAATACACGTGGCTATAGGGGAAGCACATAGCTAGGGGAGTGGGATTTTGTATCATGTGTTAGAATAAAATGCACAAAAGATGAAGAATTAAATTATATGAGTGTAATTTCCTAGTGCAAATAACTTAATTATTGAATTAAAATTATAAAAAGAAAGTCTAAAAGATCAAATAAGGTTTAATTATAATAAAATTCTATTTATGATATCTTTATACTTCAACTTAAATAAGATAAGTTGTTATAGTAACTATAGCTTAAGAAAACATACTTTGAATTATGTAAAGGAGTTGTCATAGCAACAATAATTTAAACAAAACCTTTTTTTTATGAAGTACTTACAAATAAATAATTTAGGTTAAAAATTAATTATTTAGCTTGAGCAGTTAAAAGAAATTATAATTATAACTCATATTTTATCAAATAGTTGTTATATAGTTAATAACTTGCCATATCACAATCTATTTAATAGGATATTAGTAGTATGATTCTCCTGTGTTTGAAAACTGAAATTAATCAATATGAGTCAAGATAATAAATATAACTATAAGCCTTCATATTATTCTTTCAAACCATGAAAGTCAAGGATTAATTATAAAATATGTTTTCTTATAGCAAGTACAAAAAAAAACTCTAATTATAAAACATATCCTTAAGCCAGAAAACTAATGCTTCATGCAAAAGATTTTGATAATTGGAAATATAACTAATTATGTTTATGGAGACATTAAGATCAAGTCATATATATGTATGAACCTGTATGAGCTTGTAAGGGCACAATCTCTATTGGTAGACAAGTATTTGTCTCTTAATTGAGCACAAGGTGTTTTTCAGAGTTCACTTCCTAAGGTTAAAATTTTAGGATGCTACACACTTCATCAACAAGAAGAGCATAGACCAATCAAATCATATAATTATGCATCACTATATCATTATAACAACTTTCCACTTCATGTTTAAGATTATCAAAACATCTCATAAGTTTTGGGTCACAATTTCCTTCATTTTCTATTATGCACCCATGACCTTCATAGTTATAAATATGATAAATAAATATATACTAACTCAATTAATTTGATTATTGTCTCATTTGAAATATAAGAATATTATCTCCAACTTATATGCTTACCCAAAGACCTATTTTGGAAGTGTACTATGCATAAAATTACAATTATATGAAACTTTTACTTATTACCAACAACTTGACCTTTGTTTACTAATTTAAGAATTTCTAGAGTTTTGGACATTATTTTTGTGTGAAACCTAACTAAATAGTTAGCTAACATCCAGGACCACAACTTTCATGCAGATCACTTTTCCAAATTCGGTCTTTATAATTGAGTTTTGGACTCTGCAAGGATGTGCCTAAGCGCAGGGTAATGTGCACTGAAGTGCTTGTCCCTTAAAAACACTGGGCCCTATTGCGCTTAAGTGCCACCTAGTGCACACTTAAGCACCATAGGTTTGCAGAATCATGAATTTTTTGCTATATTGACAAAACAAACCTTCAACTTTTGAATCCATTGAGTTAATTTTGATGGATTCTCAGGTTATTATTTTCTTTTTTAATTAAACATCCCATATTACAACGTTGACTTTTAAGGGTTAAAATTAATTTTAGTTTTATTTTATAAATTTTAACCTAAATACATGCATTGTTTCGCTTACTTCATAAATTAATATTTTTTAAAACCTACACTAGATTTTTTTTGTTATTACAGTCTGCCAAGTTTCATGCTTCTGCTAACAAAGACACCCTTTGGTCTTTAAAGTTTAATATGTTTGAAGGTGGTGTGTACTATATACAAAATTTTCTTGTGCATGGAAACTATGCACCTATTTGAGCTACTATTCATCCATATGGTCTTAGTTTTCTTCCCACTACACATATTTCTCGAGTTCCCAATGGTTTTCCCTCAAATATTGCTCATTTTATATTCAACTCATCTCAGATTGCTACTAATAATGTACATCTGAATTATTGGTTGGTTAGCTTTTAACTTTCAAAGTTCTTAATTATTTTGTATTTATTTCGTGTTTATATAATTTTTATTTTATTATTTATTATTTAGATGTAATGGGGATGCTTAGAACAATATCCTCTAAAAGGGAATACGTGAATACAGATTGATCTACAAAAATAAAGATCATTGAGATCACTCACTTAAGGTTGTTATATCTTATTTTATATACTATAAATTATTTTTTTACAACTTGAATTTCTTTTTTATCACAAAGGAAAGCTTGGAGTGGTTCTATTTTGCCATCATGTCGATGTTGTTCAGCCGTATTTATCCAAGAACCCTAATTCTAGACCAATGATTTTTGTTGCCTTTTTCAAGGTGACAAATCCTTATTCAAGGCTATTCGGTATACACTGCTAATGTTCTGTTTTTTTTTTTTTTTTATATTTTCGTACTTATATTGTTTCATTCTTATATCTAAGAGATTATGTAGTTACTTATAAACCATTTATAAGGTTATAAAAAGATAATGCTTTGGTAAGTTAAATTTATTTCATTATGAAAATTATTAAAATAGAGTAAGATATTTTTATTTTAGGTGAAGCAACCGTTCAATGTTATCTTTCTGCCTGATAAATCATTTTTGGAGTGATATTTTGTGAGTTTTTGTGCCATTTTCATGCATTTTCTTGGAAGAACTCGTGTTTGGATGCTAGTGTAGAAGCATAGCCATTGAGTGAAAAAAGCCTAAATTTGCATTTTATATGAAGATTTGAAGACTATGTCACTAGACCACGGCTGTTGTACATTCAAGATGACCATGGTAAGAAGTATGACCATGGTAATATGATGAATCCTCTTCTGAACAACATCAACCTTCCAACGACGACCGTGGTTAATTCATTATGGCCGTAGTCAGCATAATGATGGCCATAGTCATTCTAAAACATCCCAGAGCTTCAATGTCATAGTTTCCAACCACAGTCGTGGTGGATTTTAGCACGGGTATAGTGCGCCTCATACAAGTTATTATTCTTAGGAAGTTATAAATGGGGGCCAGAGTCTGTACAGAGGACATTTGATATTTTTACGAATTAGAGAGTATTTTTAGGGTTGTGACCATAAGGACATTGTTCTTCCTTTGTTGGTATGTTTATGCTAATTTCGTATAGGTTGTCTAGTTGTGCTTTGATCATGGGTGGCTAGTTATGATATAATTGTCCAATTATACACCTTTCTATGTTCTTAATGGAATTCCTCAGTTATGTATGTTAATTAATTCTCTTCCTTATTTCTATTGTTTATTTGGGAACTAATCATTCTTATGTTTAATCGAATGTACTATGGTGATCATCTGCGTACATTTGGTAGATCTAGGCAAATAATGTATTGCACCAAATTGTATGATCAAATTATTTGGGTAATCTCTGATAGATTAATTAATGCTTCATTGATCATCCCTGTATTCGATTATATCTTTTGACTTAAATTAATATTTCATGATCATTGGAGTATTGATTTAAGGCAAAGAGCATCATTAGACTTGATCGTAGGCTATGGTTGACCTTGGGAATCGGTAATTAACTGTAGGATGAATTTCATGAAAACTGGGTTTGGGGGAAAAATTGGTATTAGTGAATCATAATCTCCGATCGCTTTTAATATAACTTTAATCTCTCTTTTGCAATAGTTAATTTGTTTTCTCTTAAAATAAAAAACCATAAAAATACTTCAATCTTTTTTTAACTATCTCGATTGTTTAGTTTAATAATTTTGACTATTTTGGGAATACAACTGGTCTCTAGGATACGATATCAAGACTTAGGTCCATGATACTAATGCATAGGATACACTTGCCCTTGTGCGAGTACTATTTTTACACATAAAGTTTCTGGCATTGTCGCCAAGGACTAGTTGCAGAAATTCCTATGTAGTTTAATTATCTAAATCGAGCAGTTTTTGTTCATAGAAATTATTTCATTATTTATTTAATTTTTTTCTATTATTTTTCACTTTATTTTCTTTATTTCTCATTGCATTTGATCTTCTCCTTTGCTTTTTAGTGCATGCAAACTTGGTCCCAAAATCCACCACTGTAGTACGAACATGATATTAATAAGCTAATCCAAAAACTTCATGCAAAACTTTGTGGAGAGAGAGAAAGAGCAATGACAGCTGATCCGACTCATACCCTTATGGACTACCTCACTCCTACTTTGGGGGAAACCAATTCAATCCAAATCCCCAATCTACCTGAAGAAGCCAAATTTGACTTGAGGCATGGGTTCCTACAAATGTTGGAGAACAACTCATTTAGTGGTGCTGCCCATAAAGATCCTATGCAGCACTTGAGGAAGTTCATCAAGTTTACCAACACAATGAAATAGGATCGTGTACCAACAAATACATTAGACTTTATGCCTTTCCCTTTTCTCTCAACAGGAAGGCATGAGATTGGCCATGTTCACTGCTAGAGAATGGCAACACAACATGAAATCAATGCACAGGTGCCTTCTTAAGGAGGTATTTCTCTCTCATGAAGACATGTTAGTACATTAGGGACATTGGAAACTTTTGTGCAGAGGGAGCAAAAGAGTTTACCTGAAGCTTGGGAAAGATTGCAAGAGATTATCAGAAGCTGACCACACCATGGCATTACTCAATAAAGGCTAGTTCATATTTTCTATGGTGAAGTGTCCTCACATAATGGGACGAGTTGTGATGCTACTTCTGGGGGAAACCTTCACTACTGGAAAAAGGGAATTCTATGTCGGTTCTACAACACTTTTTAAGACGGTTTTGAACTGTCTTTGTTACCAACGTCGTAGAAAGTCAAAACTTTCTAAGACGATTTTCTGAAAAAAATAACTGTCTTAGAATGTATTTTTTTTAAAAAAAATAAAATAAAAATTGAGAATTCTAAGATGATTATCTGGAAAACCATCTTAGAATGTCTACAATCTAAGAATGTTTTCTAGAGAACCGTCTTAGAATGTAATATTTGAAAAAAAAAATAGGATTCTAAGATGGTTTTCTCAAAAACCGTCTTAGAATGTCTATAATCTAAGACTATTTTTCAAAGAACCGTCTTAAATGTTTTTTTAGAAAAATATAAATAAATATATGATTCTAAGAAGATTTTGGGAAAACCGTCTTAGAATGCTTTTTTTAAAAAAAAAAGTTAAAAATTTAAAAAACATAGTCAATATATTTAGTTTCTCTTTGTTTATTTGTTTCATAAATTATTTTATAAAGTAAGAAAAAGAAAATTATAATAAAATAGTAGATAAACTACAAAAAGCATGCCAACACTTCCATCAAGGGTATAAATTAATAACACACTTCATGGCTTGACAACTATACAATAGATAAAGAAATTAACTACAACATACATCACTCATGATGAAAAGGTAAATAAAGTGACATATGCCTTTCCTAGATATGCAAACAAAAATATCAAATTATTTATTAAATTGATAAATTGTCTTTTATTAGAAAATACCCATAACTATAAGTCCAAACAATTGGATAATATACAAAATTGAAGTCCAATTATACAATAGGGCATGATACAATCTTCAGATTGTACCCAACAAATCTTAATTAAGGCAAGTGCTGAATTTGTACGTAAGTCTCCTAACTAATTAAAAATGTATAATTATCCATACAAGCATCCAACTACTTCAATCAATTTATATTAAAACATACAAGTACACCTCAGAAAATTATACATTGCAGTTGTTCAAGCAATTACCTGATCAGATGGCATGACACTTGAAGCCTTTCTAAATCCCATAGCCAACCTTCCCTCTGGCTCCAACCAGCTAAATGTTACTAAGAAAAACAATTCAGGTCAGCCACAAAATTAGAACTCGACTAACAAATCAACAACAACAAGATGGTGGTACAACACACTCATAAATGTGCGGGGGAGGGGGGGGGGGGGAGGTGTTCGCTTCCGGCAAGTGCACCGGATCGCGCAAGTAGTATAAAATGGGAAGAACCGAGTATCGAACTCTCGGGGAACTTGTGTTACTTGGTAAAGCTATTTTAGTAAATAGGTGTCCAATGTGCAAGGAGATGTGTTTACTATGAACAGGTGTGTAAACTAACTATTAAAAGGGAAAAATCACGTGAGAAATGATGCGTAAAAACAAGTAGACGACACATTGGTCTTCCTAATAGGTGCCTGATGCTAGAAGGATATTCTCTACTTAACAATGCTCATGCGTTCTATGGTGTCTCCTGAAATGCCTAACCCTAATTCCTTATGATAGTCTAGCCTAATCCTGACCAAGCATCATCCGCAGATTCCTCTTGTTGGACTAAACTCGGCCAGGACCGCATTAAGACAAACATACAACCACTAGGTTACCGTACCTCGATTCCTCGTGAAAATACGACAAACTAGCCTTGTCCTATCAAGTTCTAAGAATCAGACCAGTTTCCACTATTGAATGATCCTAAAAACACATGCATCTACGTGATCAAGGCAAAAGCATGGTAGAATGAAGTTCTGATAGCACAGTGAACACACAAAACATCATTAAATAGATAAAAAGATATTTACATCAAGTACTTACAAGGAAGATCCAACAGAGGATTTAGCTTTCCATAACTGGGAAGCTTCCTTTACAACAAAGAGAAGAGAATGAAATATTGCAGAAATACAAGTAGTGGGGATGTCTCCTTCACCTCTAGGACCTCATAATCACTCACAAACTCATCTCAAGCTCTCAGGATGACTTCCTCTTCCAGCTCTGGTCTCTGCGGATCTTCACACAACAAATTCTCTCAAACTCTTTGGAACTTGGACCTTTCTCTCTCTAGAACTCTCCAATTATGCCGAAGCTTCAAGAAAAGGCCAAAATCCCCTCAGAAATTTGATTCCAGGCTTAAATAGGTGGCTTTGTTTGTGCTCGTGCGCTTAGCGCAATTCTGAACCGCTTAGCGCGCATTAGTGAATTTCGGCTTAGCGCGGCTATTCTCGCTCAGCGGATGGATTGAAGCGATGCACTTAGCGAGATGACCCTTCGCTCAACGAATATGCACAACTCATCCTTCTTCCAGATTCTTCCATGCGCTCAGCCAAGATGTGTTGCACTCAGCGTATGGCTCGCTAAGCCAAAACATTGGCTTAGCGAGAGGGTGAAAATCAACACTTCAAAACTTGCCTAATTAACCTGAAATTGAGAGAAAAAATGATTATTAAACACACAAAATGGAAGTACTAAGTATTTATTACGTATCTTTAGCAAAAAGTAATTATAACACTACAAAATACCCATAAATTGGAGGAGTTTGGTACAATTTACACAAGGTTTATACACAAAAGTTAGTTGTATTCACCGATTAACAACTCCCCCAAATTTATAGTTTTTCTTGTCCTCAAGCAAATAAAGAACAGTTCACTGGTCCCTAAGTGACAATAACATGCAGTTCCTATGTACAAAGCTGTATGCAACAAAAGTTACTAATTGCATGATAAGAGAATGAAGCAAAATGCCTTCATCACTTGTCTTTTACAAGGCATGCAGTTATCCAAAGAGAAGAATAAAATGTAACTTGACCAATTAGATGAAGTTAGGCATAAGACAGATATCAAGGAAAGTAGCTTAAACCACAGTCTCACGGCAACTGTTTCTCTCACGCACAAGTGTTTAAGCTATTTCATTAATAACAACTAGCAAAAGCTCTAATCTTTGTACTTCATCTCATGCCATAAAGTCAAAAATGTATAAGCAGAATCAGAAGGACTTTCCCAGGCTTGTAGTGAGGTTTGGCTACAAAAAAAACATTGGTTTTTCTAGGATTCAAAAGATTAGATTCTAAGAGAGCACAAATCCTAGACTTATCCAAGTGATCTTTTTAATACAATTAGCTTGCTCACTAGCTTTTCACTTTCATTTGCTTTTGACCTTATTACATCAGCACACATTTTCTTTGATTGCTTTTTTTTTTTATACACAACTTATTTGTTGTGTGTGCTGATGCTTTATCTTTTTCTTTGCATCCTAAATAGTTCCACTCCCCCAAATTTGGGGTAAATTTGCCTTGAACCATATGCTCTCTTAGAATCTAAACAAGGTATCTGGAGATAATCATTCAGGTTCAGGATTCAATTATTGGCAAAAATCATTCAGCTCAAAAAGGGTGCAAAGGGTACAATTATCATTCAAGGTAAGCTTTTTGGTCAAAAGGCTTGTGTATGCACAATCATGGCCTTCATTATGTCCTCATTCATACATTTCATTCTAAAATTCAGAGATTGATGCAAAGATTATTACTCACAGCTAGTCGTTCACTCACAGTTTAAGTTCACACTCTCACCGATTTTGGTTCAAGCTTTTCTTTCTCAATCAATTTGTCTATTGACTAACAATTCTAAATGCAAGTACACATTCTTGTTCTTTCTTTGTCTAGCATACACACTTGCTCAAACTCATGAAAAGAAACACAAATTCCATCACAATCATGCATTCAATCCAAAATCAAACCATACACCAATTTTCATAAAAAGATAAAAGTGTTCTATTGCCATATCATCAAAATCAAGTCAAACTATTCCATATACTTCAGAATGAGCAAACCAATTACCCATAAATAAAACTAGCAGTGTATATAAACATAAAAGAAATACTATACTGAAACCATAATTATAATAATAATAAACCAAAAAGAAAAAAATATCGTCAGGAATCAACAATGCCAATAGTGTCTATACTGGGGAATCAGTGAGAGCAACAACTTCTCCAGATGACGAATCAGAAAGATCAACAATTCCTCCAACTGGGGAAGCAGGGGGGTCAACTGTTTCTTCAGCTGGCGAATTAGAAGGGGCAACAGCTTCATTTGATGATGCATAAGAGATGATAATCAGAGGTGGAGATGGGGGAACTACTTCAAGCTCAGGAGAAGGAGGTGGATTCACCACTGGAGTTCGTGGCTCGGCTGGCATTGGTTCAACCTGTGCCGGTGTGGGCTCCAACGGAGTAGCCTCATTGGTTCTCACTAATGGAAGTTGAGCTTCAGGCCAGACTACTTTCTCAAGAAAATACTCCAGAGGTACAATTGGCTTGTTCTGAGCCAACTCTCGTAGGCTGTGCATGATAATAAGCTGTCCTCTGAATAGGCTCTATAGCATAGGCACTAAAGTTTGTGGGTGTTGGACATCTGGTTCTATGGCGGCTGGCTGAGGAGCTGGGATGGATGATGAAGGGATGTCGTTGGTTCTAGCCCTCTTTCTTGATGACATCTGCAAATAAAGGAACCAAACAGCTAAACATGACATAAATTGATCAAATTCAAAAAAACTGAAAAATAAAACTGAAAGAAGTACTGGCGACTTAGTGAGACATGGTCCACTTAGCTAATCTTCACAAAATAGACACTTCCTCTTAGCGACAGGTGAAGCCACTTAGCGGAAGTTGCAGAACTGCAGCCTTTGCATAATTGGCTTAGCTGGCAAGTGCCCGCTAAGCTGAACATCTGCCGCAAGGATAGGCGCTAAGCTCCTCAAAGGCTGCGCTTAGCGGCATCATATCGTTCAAAAAATAAACTAAGTATGGGTTTTGCCGCAACGAAATGCGCTTAGCTTAGGGAAGCTCGGCTTAGCAGGTGACTATCAACAAAAAATTTGACTAAGTTGCCTGGGCTTATCGATTCAGCCTCACTTAGCCACAGACATCTCAGCAAGAGGATGAGTGTTCATCCTCAAAAGATGAACTCGCTTAGCGCGGTAGGCACGCTTAGCAAGTTCATCCAAGAACACGTATATTCAATGAATACTGATGAGCTCGCTTAGCGCAGCATGCTTGCTTAGCGAGTTCATCGCGTTTTCCAGAAAACGTAGTTCGTTTTCTTGCACTTTTCAAGCCTCTAAAAGACATATCAGACATGCAATGTTCCCAAAATACTTAATATAATACAAACGTATATAAAGTCCTAATCTTAAACTAATTCTAACAAAACATTAAAACCCTAAAAATCTAAAACTAAAAGTAAGGTTTTCTACCCTAAAGTTTAGACAAGTAAAAGATAATATAAAGCAAGGAACTTACTTGGATGATAAATGCTTTGTGATTGTAAGTAGAAAATGCGAAAGGGAAGCACAGATGCAAAATGGGTGAACTTTTGGAGAGAGAGAATGCAGATAAGAAGCTGGTGAAATATGGCAATTGTGAGTGTAACTGCCGTTACACTCACTTAAGCAGTTTTCGACATTCTCGCTTAGCGAACCTTCGTGCTAAGCGAGCCAGAGAGACGTTTGGTTTCTCAAAGAGGCTCGCTTAGCGGATCTACGCGCTTAGCTGACGTTTCAAATTCAAAATCATATTATATATATATATATATATATATATATATATATATATATATATATATATATATATATTTTTTTTTTTTTTTTTTTTTTTTTTTTTTGAAACAAACAAAACGCTTGGCTTAGCGCTCGGATAAGACCGCTTAGCGAGTTATGCAGATCAAAAAGCCTGTAACTCTTGCTAAGCCGGGCTCTGTACCGGCTTAGCTAAAATGATGCATTTTAAGTACAAAGGAGACACTACTTAGCTGATGAGGACTCACTTAGTGCTCACATTGCAGCAAGGAATTCAGCTTAGCCGCCATAACTGGTGCTTAGCTTCATGTACCCCAGTTCTGGCCACAAAGAAATGAGCTTGGCGGCAACTAGTCGCGTTTAGCCAAACACTACATGATGCTTAGTGGTTAGACCGTCGCTTAGCCAAATTCAGATTGAGTTGAAATTGGCTTAGCTCAGCCTTGGCCAGCTTAGTGGACCAAATCAGCCTCAGATGCCAGGGTTGATCGCTAAGCGCCTGAGAATCGTAGCTTAGCGCATGAACAAAGATGCGCTTAGTGCGAGGCTTGCGCTTTGCGAAAGGAATGTTTTTCAGAAAATGTTTTCTAAGTCGTTTTTCAGTCCCTTCCTCAACAAATTGAAACCCTTATATCTAACAATTAAGGGTAAGTTAATATACTCCAATGTACAGATTATAAAGTAAGTTCCACATGATATAATGCATGAAAAATAAAGATAACAGAAATTAAAACTGGGTTGCCTCCTAGGAAGCGCTTCTTTAACGACATTAGCTTGACGCTTTTACCTCAATGGGTGATCAAATAAACAGTGTTATGTTCCCTTATAAATTCTTCACCATGGTACAGTTTTAACCTCTGGCCATTAACTACCCATGTCCTGTCAGGATTCTGAGATTATGGGTCACATAGCTCTATTGCACCATAAGATCGAACTTCCTTGATAATAAAGGGTCCAGACCATTTGGACTTCAGCTTACCTAGAAATAATTTCAATCTTGAATTAAAAAGTAGTACCTATTGTCCCGGTTTGAAGTCTTGCTTCAACAGTTTTTTGTCATGGTAAGTCTTGACTTTTTCTTTGTAAAGTCTTGAAGATTCATAAGTTGTTAATCACATTTCTTCAAGCTCCAACAATTGTATCTTTCTGTGCTCTCTGGACGCCTTCTCATCAAAGTTCAGAAATTTCAAAGCCCAATATGCCTTGTGTTCCATTTCGACTGGTAAATGACACGATTTGCCATACACCAGTTGAAAAGGAGACAAACCAATTGGAGTTTTGTATGCAGTTCTGTAGGCCCACAGTGCATCTTCTAATTTGGCTGACCAATCTTTTCTGGTTGATGCCACTGTTTTTTCTAGTATTTTCTTTAATTCTCTGTTGGATATTTCGACTTGCCCATTAGTTTTAGGATGGTAGGGGGATGCCACTCTATGATTCACATGGTATTGACTCAACACCTTTTGAAGTTGTGCATTACAAAAATGCGAACCACCATCGCTGATTAAGATTCGAGGTACCCCAAATCGAGCAAAGATATTCTTCTTGATAAATTTCACCACAGTCTTAGCATCATTCCTTGAAGTGGCCATAGCTTCCACCCATTTAGACACATAATCAATAGCTACCAAAATGTATTCATTTCCTGCAGATGAAGGAAATGGACCCATGAAGTTGATACCCCAACAATAAAAAACTTTAACTTCCATAATATTTTGTAGAGGCATCTCATTCCTTCGGGAAATTCCCCCCATTCTCTGACATTGGTCACACTTTAAGACATGGTGATGGGCGTCTTTAAAAAGTGTTGGCTAGAAAAATCCTGACTGTAAAACCTTAGCTACTGTTTTGTCTCCGCCATAATGCCCACCACATGGTGAATTGTGACAATGCCACAATATGCCCTTGGCCTCCTCACTTGTCACACATCTTCGAAGGAGATTATCTGCACCTACTTTGAACAAGTGTGGATCATCCCAAATGTAATGTTAGGCATCATAGAAGAATCTCTTTCTCTGTTGCCAATTGAGATCTTTCGATATAACACCTACTGCCTTGAAATTAGCCATATCAGCGAACCAGGGTCTCCTTGCAATCAAAAACAAAGATTCATCAGGAAATTTATCTCTTATTTCAGCCTCTTTTGAAGTGACATCTTCATTCACCAATCTGGATAGGTGGTCTGCTACTACATTTTCATAACCTTTCTTGTCCTTGATGACTAAATCAAATTCTTGAAGCAGCAGTATCCATCTAATCAATCGTGGCTTGGAATTAGCTTTGCGCAACAAATATTTTATTGCTGCGTGATCAGTGTAAATCACTATCTTTGATCCCACCAAATAAGATCGAAATTTCTCAAGTGCAAACACAATTTCCAGCAATTCTTTCTCAATGGTGGCATAGTTAATCTGAGCATCATTCAAAACTTTGCTAGCGTAATAGATGGTATGAAACATTCTACCCTTCTGCTGCCCTAGCACAGCACCTACTGCATAATCACTTGCATCACACATCAATTCAAACTCTTGTCCCTAGTTTGGTGTTGTAATCATAGGAGCAGAAACCAATTTGGCTTTGAGAGTGTTGAAGGCTTCTAAGCATTCTTCATTGAATACAAACATAGCCTCCTTGTTCAACAGATTGCTTAGGGGTTTAGCAATTTTGGAGAAGTCTTTAATGAATCATCGATAAAATCCAACATGACCCAAAAAACTGTGTATGCCTTTTACATTAACTGGGGGTGGAAGTTTATCAAGAACATCTAGTTTTGCTTTATCCACCTCAATTCCTCTTTTAGAGATCTTGTGTTCCAGCACAATACCTTCTCGAACCATAAAGTGACATTTTTCCCAGTTAAGCAGCAAATTAGATTCTTCACAACGCTGTAACACTTTCTCTAAATTTGCTAAGCAATTTCCAAAAGATGCACCGAAGACCGAAAAATCATCCCTAAAGACTTCGATACATTTCTCTACCATGCCATCAAAAATTGCCATCATACATCTTTAGAAAGTAGCAGGGGCGTTACATAAACCAAACAACATGCGGTGATAAGCAAAAACACCAAAAGGACATGTAAACGCTGTTTTTTCTTGATCCTGAGGATCTACTGTAATCTGATTGTAACCTGAGTATCTGTCCAAGAAACAGTAGAAGGATTGCCTTGCAAGTCTCTCAAGCATTTGATCCATGAAGGGAAGCGGGTAATGGTCTTTTCTTGTGGCTTCATTAAGCTTCCTATAATCAATACACATTCTCCATCCGATGACTGTTCTTGTAGGAATTAGCTCATTTCTATCATTTTTGACCACTGTCATCCCTCCTTTTTTTGGAACAACTTGAACCGGACTAACCCATGAGCTATCTGAAATTGGGTAGATGAGCCCTGCCTCTAGTAACTTAAGCACTTCTTTTCTTACTTCTTCTTTCATTATAGGATTCAATCTTCTCTGAGGTTGTCTCACGGGCTTGAAATTGGTTTCCAAATTGATTTTGTGCATACAATATGATGGATTGATTCCTTTTAAATCAGAGATGTGCTAACCAATAGCCACTTTATGACGTTTTAGAATCTGCACCAGTTGATCTTCTTCTTCCTTCTTCAAAGAGTTGCTAATTATAACAGGTTTAGTCTTATTATTCTCCAAGAACACATACTTTAAATGCGCTAGAAGGGTCTTTAATTTTGCTTTGGGCTTTTCTGTTGGTCTAAAATTTTTTAATTCTTCAAAAACCATATGACCAACAGAGTTGTTTTTTGGATCATCAGGCTCTTCATCACAAACTAAGCAGTCTACCACATTTTTAGGTTCTTTTTCCAAAGGAAACTGTAATATCATGGTTGAAGCTGATGATGCTATTTCCTGCTCCACCTCTTCTTCTTCAAAACAAGCATCACCTATATCTGAGTGTTTCATGGCTTCAAAGAGGTCAAAAGAGATTTTCTGATCCTCCATACTAAGTTCCAATTGATGATGAATTGATGATGGATTGTGGTAACTTGAAGAATGCTTTCTTGATGTGTTTCAAAAGAGATTTTCAAAACAAGCATCCTTTTCTTCTTCGTTGATCAATTGATGATGGATTGTGGTAACTTGAAGAATGCTTTCTTGATGTGTTTCAATCTTTGCATACTCTTCTTCTCTTCTGTCCACAACTTTAGTCATGTCATCTACCAACTTGCCAAGCTGAGTTTCAGTTCTTTTAAAAGCTTGTTGCATCGAGTCTAAAGTATCTTTGAATTGCATTAGCAGGTCATCCAGATTAAAAAATCCTTATGCTTCATTGTGATAATAAGGTTGCCATTCTGACTCCCATTGATAATCTGCAGAAGAATAGTCCCTTTCAAACTGAGTTCCCTGCTGTTGCATGGAATAGCAGTCGCCTTTAGAGCTAGCTTGGTACGTCATGAAGTCTGCCAATACACTTTCAAGATCAGGAGCTCTCCCTTTCTCATAATAGTTGTACATGGCCGGTTCCAGCCTCTGATCAAAGTTATTTATAGAATAAAAATAGCAACTGTCCTGGTGATGCTCTCCTCCAGCAAAATCACAATTTATTAGTGGAATAGAGATAACAATCTTCATGATACAACGATAAGAGATTTGTCTTCCTTAGAAATAATTAAGCCACCTGTAGGAGATTCTATACATACAAAATACTAACAGACACAACGGTTATCCCATTCAATAAAAGAAGATAAATATGAATAGAAAACAAATATTCATAGATAATCAAAGAATAATGAATAAAGAAAAGATACCTAAAAGCGAACCAACTTTCCAAATAAAAAGAAGTTCCCCGACAACGACGCCAAAAACTTGTTCGCTTCCGGCAAGTGCACCGGATCGCGCAAGTAGTATAAAACAGTAAGAACCGAGTATCGAACTCTCGGGGAACTTGTGTTACTTGGTAAAGCTATTTCAGTAAATAGGTGTCCAGTGTGAAAAGAGATGTGTTTACTATGAACAGGTGTGTAAACTAACTATTAAAAGGGAAAAATTAAGTGAGAAATGATGCATAAAAACAAGTAGATGACACGTTGGTCTTCCTAATAGGTGCCTGATGCTAGAAGGATATTCTCTACTTAACAATGCTCATGCGTTTTATGGTGTCTCCTGAAATGCTAAACCCCGATTCCTCATGATAGTCTAGCCTAATCCTGACCAAGCATCGTCCGCAGATTCCTCTTGTTGGACTAAACTCGGCCAGGACCGCATTAAGACAAACATACAACCAATAGGTTACCGTACCTCGATTCCTCGTGAAAATACGACAAACTAGCCCTGTCTTATCAAGTTCTAAGAATCAGACCAGTTTCCACTGTTGAATGATCCTAAAAACACATGCATCTACATGATCAAGGCAAAAGCATGGTAGAATGAAGTTCTGATAGTACAATGAACACACAAAACATCATTAAATAGATAAAAAGATATTTACATCAAGTACTTACAAGGAAGATCCAACAGAGGATTTAGCTTTCCATAACTGGGAAGCTTCCTTTACAACAAAGAGAAGAGAATGAAATATTGTAGATATACAAGTAGTGGGGATGTCTCCTCCACCTCTAGCACCTCACAATCACTCACAAACTCATCTCAAGCTCTCAAGATGGCTTCCTCTTCCAACTCTGGTCTCTGCGGATCTTCACACAACAAATTCTCTCAAACTCTTTGGAACTTAGACCTTTCTCTCTCTAGAACTCTCCAATTATGCAGAAGCTTCAAGAAAATGCCAAAATCCCCTCAGAAATTTGATTTCAGGCCTAAATAGGTGGCTTTGTTTGTGCTCGTGCACTTATCACAATTCTAAACCGCTTAGCGTGCATTTGTGAATTTCGGCTTAGCGTGGCTATTCTCGCTCAACGGATGGACTGAAGCGGTGCACTTAGCGGGATGACCCTTTTCTCAATGAATATGCAAAACTCATCTGATGTAAGCTCCATTGGAGCTTGTAGGCCTAGGATCTTCTTTATCAATGGATTCCTTTGCTTCTTGGAAGATGAATGACAGCGGAATGGAGAAGGAAGAGAGAGAGGAGACGCCACTTCAAGGAGAAGATGAGTCTAGAAGAAGCTCACCACTATAGGAGGCCATGGATAAGAGCTTGGAGGAAGAAAGAGATGAATAAAGGGAGAGGAAGAGAAGAGCACGAAATTTTTTGCTCTAAAGGAGCTCTGAAATCTGAAATTTAATTTTCAAATGATCAAAGTTGCAAAATGCACACAAATAGCCTCTATTTATAGCTTAAGTGTCACACGAAATTTGAATTTCTATTCAAATTTCACTTAAATTTGAAATTGAATTTGTAGAGCCAAATTTTGGAGCCAAAATTTCACTAATTATGATTAGTGAATTTCAGATATGATTCAGCCCACTAATCCAAGATCAAGTCCAAGATTCTCCACTAAGTGTGCTTAGGTGTCATGAGGCATGTAAAGCATGAAGGACATGCACAAAGTGTGACTATATGATGTAGCAATGGGGTGTAGCAAGCAAGTTCTCACCTCCCCCTCTAAAATTTAATTGTATTGGGCTTCTCCCAATTCAATTAAATTTATTTTTCAACACACACATCAAATATTTACTTAATGCACGTGAAATTACAAAACTACCCCTTATACAAAAACTAGTCTAGGTGCCCTAAAATACAAGGGCTGGAAAATCCTACATTTCTAGGGTACCCTACCTACATTACGGAACTCTAAATACAAGGCCTAAAATTAATGAAATCTTAATCTAATATGTACAAAAATAAGTGGGCTCATACTTAGCTCATGGGTCCAAAATCTACCTTAAGGCTCATGAGAATCCTAGGGCCTTCTCTTGCATCTTTGGTCCAATCTTCTTGGAGTCTTCAATCCAATGCCCTTGGGGGGTAGGATTGCATCATCATCCTTCTTTCAGATTCTTTCTCGCGCTCAACCGAGATGTGTTGCGCTCAGCGGATTGTTCACTAAGCCAAAAGATTGGCTTAGCGAGAAGGTGAAAATCAACACTTCAAAACTTGCCTAATTAACCTGAAATTGAGAGAAAAAATGATTATTAAATACACAAAATGTAAGTACTAAGTATTTATTACCTATCTTTAGCAAAAAGTAATTACAACACTACAAAATACCCATAAATTGGAGGAGTTTGATACAATTTACACAAATTTTATTCACCGACTAACGGGGGGGGGGGGGGGGGAGTCAAGCACAGAAGGCAAAAGGATTCAACATGGATTATGAGGCAAATCTTGGAGCATAGCTATATCCTAGGTGATTAAGGAAAGCTATATCCTGCACTCGTCAGAATTAGAAAACACGTTTTAATGCATACTATACTACATAACCATAGCCAAGTAATGTACTATAATGATAATGATAATGATAATAATAAGAGGAAACAATGATATTAGATTATATATGCTTATCTTGGTGTCTTATTTTAAGTAATCATTACCTTATTGGCTACTCTATTCAAAGACAATGATGTAACACAGAGTTGGAGTATTATCAATAAAATAAGCAACTCTATATTGTGTTAGAGAAAAAAAGACCCACAACCTTGTATATAATTTGTGAGAGAAAATAATTATGCACCCCAAAAGTGTTGCAATGTAAATAAATAAATAAGAAAACAACATTAGGCTCTGTTCCTTTTGAGTGGCCGTAATGTATAAGAAAAAAGAATTAGGTAGATGCCAATCTCTAGTTAATATCTAGAAAGGAAGAGAAAAAAACCCGTGATATAATGTTTTATAAAGAAATAATAAATATTGATAGAATGTATGACCAATAAGAATTCCCTAAGCTTCTTAAGCACTATTGTAGTTGATGAAAATAAGTATATAACAAATTATAAGATAAAAATTGAGGAAAAGGATTATAAACTCACAAATTTAATCCGAATTGATTATATTTAATTGAGTTTATTTGGTTTAAGTTTTAACTTTTTTTTTTGTTCATTATAGAAGATTATTATATATTTTTAAGTCTTTTATCTTTATTTATTGTCTTTTTATATAAACTTTTAATTCTATATTAATATAGGGTCAAATATATTTTACTCATTAATAATACTCAAATATATTTTATTTAATATTTAGTTTTTTTTGTGCTTATCAGTGTTATCACATTACATGTCTCATTATTTTTTTAATCCAAAATATAATAAAATTATTACCAAACTTATCAGTGTTATCACTTTACATGTCTTCTTATTAAACTAAAACTAGAGCAAATTTAATAAACTTTTTGCTTTATTTAGAGTAGAAGGTCCCCAACATAAGCTGGGGATAGAGAAAGAGGAAGAAGGTATCAAGGTAATCACATATTGTAGTTCATGCTGAGGTTCAAACACAAACCCAAACCTTCATCTTCATGGCTTGGCCAAACTTACAGCATTATTTAATTTGTTTAAAGTAAATAATTTTCAGCTATAAAAATTATAAAAAATAAACAAAGATAAGTTTCTTCTTGGTTGTTATATTTTTAATTTATAGAGACAAATTGTTGCAAATTTTGATTCAAAATCTTTCATTAATGATAAAGGAGGGAATTCAACTTTGTTAATAAACTTTGAACATCTATTGCACCATTTTGGGGTCATAAATGATCATGTAGACTAGGATAGAATCTCAAGCATATAATTATCCTACAAATTCTCTCCGATGGAGGCACACCCAGACTTAGATGCTTTAGGTACAAATCTTATTTCATACCTTCAGATGATGCAAAAGCTTTCCAGATAATAATAACAGTAATTAAAATAATAAATAAAAAAATACCTCTTCAAGCAAATGAAGTGGTCCCCAGTGATCGTCAAATCCAAATAAAAATGCCATTTGAGCCTTCCTTTCTCTCATAAATGTCCAATCTGGTGCCTCTGAAAGCTAGCAGGGGAAACACATGATTAACGTTGCAGTTCAACTTTGTATGATATATCTTAGTATACAAGAAGGTTGATTAGAAAGCCCATAAGCCCACCATCCTTGTAATATAGCCACAATCAAACATGAAATCTACAAAAAAATTGATAGTGAATCTCGTCCCTCTTGAGGACAGAGGGTAGCTGAATGTACAGGTTAGGTATTAGCCAGACCAAGCAGCTATAAGTATTGAGAACCTACTTAGAAAATTTAGTGATGAGTTTAGAGCATATCATTGAATTCAAAGAACAAACGAAGTAAAATCCTTTGCCAACTATTCAATTCTGGAAGGCTTGAGATTATGGAGATCATATTTTGCAATACTTGAATTCAAAACTACTGAAGAAATGAACAAGGAAATAAGCTCACCATGCCTTAATCCAAACTGCTTGCCACCATATAAATTCTCAATTTAAAAAATTTACAATCATTAACTTCAAAAAAGAAAAATTGTTGCAATCTCCAAAGTTATAAAAGCATAATAACAACAGAATCTATAACACCAACCACAAAAAGGAAGGCATAGCAAAGGGAAAAGAGGATGATATTTTTAATTGTGCAATTGGATATCAGATATTATAATAAGCATAAACTAAATGGCTATTTTTATATATTTAGAAAAATAGAATAATTGTGTACATCAGAAATTCACTAGCCGTTATATGGGTCAATTATAATACAAACATTCTTTTACAAGTCAGAACAAACATACTACCCAATGATAAGAAACAACTACTGCTTCAACATGTATGTGGTATCAAAAACTATAAAAGGACTGACTAGGTCATTTCCTCTAAATGAGTTTGACATGCTACATCCATAGTCACACTGCCACCACCCCCTCCCCCTACTTTATCTTGCTGGTGCATGCTATGATTAGAAGTTTGAGATTGCTGGTTTGAAAGGGTGTGCTATTGAAGCTGCTGCTGTTGTGAATTGGTACTTGATTGTTGTTGTTGCTGCTGCTACTGAGCCAGCTTCAACTACACATACAAAAACTTTAGAAGATAAATCACAAAACTTTTTGTAAATATAACAAAAAGTATAAATGAAATAGTTTAATAACCATAACCTTATGTATCACAATGCACCAATTAATGGCCTAACATATTTACGTTTATCCAAACAAACAAAATGCAACCTCGACCCAACATCACCAGACAACGACCCACAAACATTCACAAAATGCCCCAATGTCTAAAATTTCAAATTCACATTGTGAGAATCACCATTAGCCAGAATGTCAAGCAGGGTATACCTCAAAGATATCATCGAAGAAAAAGTCGGAGGAGAATCATCAAGAAGGTGAGAACCACTAAACGCCATACCAGAATCCTTGTCGATTCAAACAAATCCAGATTCAAGAACAACACCATGAACCATAAACACTAATAACTTGAAATCATTAACGTTGTTCCCAGGCGCTTCTTTCAAAACCCTTCTCATGAAGAAAGGCTCGGAATTGGTACCCACCACCACCGTCTCGTCAGACCCATCAATCATTTCCATGGATTCCAGTTCCGCGGCATCTAAAGTCGGAGGCTTTTCGGCGTCTAGAACGAAGGGGGAGTCACTGGTGAGGGTTTCCGATGAGTCTTGGATGGTGGGTCCATCACGAGGAGCGGTTTCTGGCTTGTGCAGGAGGGTTTCAAGGGTGAAGACGGTAGGGTTGAGAGAGTAGAAGATGAGGTTGCCGATGGCGACACCGAGAGAGTTGAGGGGCTCTTCCTGCGAAGGGGCGTGAATTTTATCCTTTCTGTTGAGGGAAAGATGTAGAGAAGAGGAAGAAGAAGAGATGGTGCGAGGAACAGTGTCTTTGAGTTGCAGCAGAGAACAGGAATCGGGGACTTCGATTTTGAGGAAGGAGGACTTACGAGGTCGAGGAGTCTATGGAAGCTTCTAGGGAACGGAGGAGAATGGGAGACTGAGTGTGAAAATAAGTAGGTGCTGAGATTAATTTCAAAGACGGTCTTTTAATAAATCCATTTTTGAATATTTTGAATATTTCATTTTTAAGACGGTTTTTATAAATCCTTTGTTATATAACTTTTATTATTTACAAAATTATCTTCGCGTGACATTCTAAGACAGTTTCACATAATCTTTTTAGAATTTATGTCATAAAAAATAACTTTTTTAGTAGTGCTTATGTTAAAGCCCTCTACTCATGCCATCAAAATCATTGAAGACATGTGTTCTAGCCCCTACAACAACTCAAGGGATAAGAGGATTATGAAGAGAGGCATCAGCCAGGTGGAGACAGATGAATCCCAAACTGAATTGGGAAAAAAGATGCAAGCTCTATCATTGAAGATTGAGACACTCAAAGGGCTCAGGCTCAAGTCCCCACCACTACACCTCCATTACCAACCTGTGATAAATGTGGAATTGTGCATAGGCCAGGAGAAGGCGCTGTTGATGATGAGCTAGCTGCAACCATGGATGAGATAAACTTTGTTGGGGGAAGAAACAATTCTTTTAATGAGTAGCCTAGAAATTTCAATCAAGGGCGAGGCTTCAGGCAAAATTAGGAAATGTTTAGGTCTCAACCCATGCAAAATCAAAGACCTAGATCAAAAGGAGAGACAACCCACTCTTCAAGAAACCATGTTTTAGTATATGACCCATAATGATCAGAGACTGAAGTAGGTAAAGTCCCAATTAACCAGTATACAATCTTTCTTATTACAAAGGCAGTTAGACACTCTTCCTTCACAACCTGAACCAAGTTATAAGAAGAGGGATGCCAATGTTGTGATTACTAGAAGCAATAGGATTCAAGAGGACTCTGAGGAGAAGGAAGGTTCCTCTCCAAAAGCTACATGACATCCTTCCTAAAGAGGACCAAGCACCTGAGAAAATTGAGGTTCATACTAATGGGAACTCGATATCAAAGAATGAATGAGATAAAAAGGAGATATTGACATCTCCTAAGGTAAGTATACCATTTCCTTAGAGAGTTAAGAATGACTGACAAGATGCGGAATTTAGAAAATTTCTTGAAGTTATGAGAAAAGTGCACATCAACCTCCTCTTCGTTGAGGCTATTTCATAGATGTCATCTTATGCCAAGCATTTGAAAGATATTTTACAAGGAAGATTGACAAATTTTGGCATTGTGTGTCTTAATGAAGAGTGTTCTGCTATGGTCCCTAGGAAATTTCCTACTAAGATGAAAGACTCCAGTAAATTTACTATTCCTTATTTGATAGGGGAGGTCTTACTTTGATAAGTGTCTATTGGGGGCTAGTATAAATTTGATACCCTATTTTGTCTTTAAGAAATTAGGCATAACAAACTTAGAGCCTACTGACATCTCTTTTCACCTTGCTGATCGTTTAGTTGTCTATCCTAGAGGGGCGATTAAGGATGTGTTGGTTAAGGTGGACAAGTTCATCTTTTCGGCTGATTTTTTTGTCTATCCTCATTTACTTCCTACAGTTTCATTAAGTCTGTTGATGGATTTGATGCATTGATGGAGGGGGTGTTCTCAAGTATAGGGATGCTTGACCCTCTAAAGAAAGTTCTCACTAATGAGAACCTTGACTGGGAGTTGAACCCAAAAGTGGAGGAAATACTGATGTTTGTTCACTCTCAAGTATTTTTTTCTTAACCCCTCATCTTCTCTTCCAATTGTGATTTATGAAAGTTTACATGAAACTAGGGAGGAGAAATTGTTGCGGGTTCTCAGGGACAACAAGGAGGCCTTTGGGTGGAGCATTCATGAACTAAAGGATTTGGACCCCACAATTTGCACCCACAGAATCAACACTAAAGAGTGGTCTCTACCGAAATGGTTACCTCAAAGGAAACTTAATCCCAACATGATGGAGGTGGTCAAATGAGAGGTAATTAAGTTGTTGGATGTATGAATTATCTATCCTATTTTTGATAGCCCTTGGGTTAGTCTTGTTCAATGTGTCCTTAAGAACACGTGCAATATTGTGATGGAAAATGAGCACCATGAGTTTATAGTTGTGAGAAAGATAATCGGGTGATAGATGTGCGTTGACTATAGAAGACTTAATGAAGCCACTTTGCGCTTCCCTTTATTGACCAAATGCTTGATAAGCTAGCATGCAAAGCTTTTTATTGTTGTTTAGATGGATATTTTGGCTATTTGCAAATTCCAATTGCTAGGAGGGACCAAGAAAAAACTACTTTTACATGTCCCTATGGAACTTTTGCATATAGACGGATGTCATTTGAACTTTGTAATACTCCTGCTACTTTTCAAAGATGCATGATGTCTATTTTATTTATTTATTTAATTGAGTCTTGCATTGAAATACTCATGGATGATGTTTCTATTTTTGGAACTTGTTTTGACACATGGTTGCATAACTTGAATGTGGTCTTGAAAAGGTGTAGGGATACAAGGTTAGTCTTGAACTTGGAAAACTTCCAATTCATGGTGAAAAAGAGCATTGTCTTGGGGCTTAAGTTGTCCCATGTTGTCATAGAGGTTGATCTTGCCAAGGTGGAGGTGATTGCAAAATTGGCACCACCAAATTGTGTGAGATTCGTGAGGAGCTTTTTACGGCATGCTAGATTTTATAGGAGGTTTATGAAGGAATTCTCAAAAATAGCTAAACCCCTTAATGATTTGTTAGCTAAGGATGTTAACTTTGAATTTTTTTTGAGGAGTGCCTATGGGCATTAAATATTCTTAAGCAGAGTTTAGTGAGTACTCCTGTGGTGACAACCCCTGACTGGTCATTACCTTTCAAGCTCATGTGTGATGTTAGTGACACAATTGTTGGGGCGGTTTTGGGGCAAAAAAAGGATAGGGTGTTTTATACCATTTACTATGCTATTAGAACCCATGATGATGCCCAAGAGAACTACATTACAACCAAAAAGGAGCTTCTGGCAGTTGTTTTTGCTTTTTGATAAATTTAGGCATTACTTGTTTTTGTCTAAGGTTATTTGTTATACTGACCACTTTGAAATTAAGTATCTTATGTCTAAGTAGGATGCCAAACCCAAGTTAATTAGGTGGATCCTCTTACTGCAAGAGTTTGACCTAGAAATCAAAGATAAGAATGGGTTTAAGAATTTGGTGGCTAACCATTTGTCCAGATTAGACCCCTTAGTCATGCAACCACCAGATGATGGAAGAATAAAGGAGACTTTTCCTAATGAAAGTCTCCTTACTATGGCTACAGTTTCAAAGACAACTTGGTATGCTGACATTGTGAATTATCTGGCATGCAGGGTGTTCCTAGATGACATCAACAATCAAGCCAAGAAGAAGCTTATGTTTGAGGCAAAAAAATATTTTTGGGATGATTTGTACCTCTTCAAGGTGTGTGTAAACAATCTAGTAAGATGGTGTGTGACTTACGATAAGGTACCTTATATCCTTACTCATTTTCATTCTTTTGAGATTGGAGGTCATTTAGGTCCTTCTAGGATTGCTCATAAGGTATTCTAGTGTGGGTTCTTTTGGTCTATCATCCATGCAAATGCTCATGCATTTGTAGCTGCTTGTGACAGATGTCAACGCACCAAGCCATTATCTAGGAAGATGGAAATGCCGCAAAATAACATGCTTGTTGTTGAGATGTTTGATGTAGGGGGGATAGACTTCATGGGTTTGTTCCTTAAATCCTTTGGTAATGAATATATACTTGTTGTTGTGGATTACATGTCTAAGTGGCTGGTAGTAGTAACACTATCCACTATTGATTCTTGGGTGGCAATAAAGTTTCTAAAGAAAAATATTTTCACCAGATTTGGCACACCTAGAGCAATCATTAGTGATTGTGGTACTCAATTTTGTAATAAGTTGTTTGATGGACCTTTGGCTAAATATGGGGTGATTCACAAGGTTGAAACCACATACCACCCATAAACTAGTACCAAGTAGAATTTTCTAATAAGGAGTTGACAATGATTCATGAAAAGATAGTGAGTGCATCTAGGAAGGATTGGCCACTCAAGCTAGATGATGCACTTTGGGCTTATAGGACAACTTTTAAAACCCCCATGGTATGTCCCTATATAGACTTGTGTTTGGTAAGAATTGCCACCTTCTTGTGGAACTAGAGCATAAAGCCTTTTGGGCTCTTAAATTTCTTCACTTGATCTTGAGCTTATAGGTAATAATAGGTTGATGCAGCTGAATGAATTGGATGAGTTCAAACTTACAACATATGAGAATGCCAAGATTTACGAGGAAAAGACAAAGAGATGGCATGATGCTAGGATAAGACAAAGAACATTTCAAGTGGGGGAGAAGGTATTGGTATACAACTCTCACTTGCATTTGTTTCTTAGACAACTGAAGTATAGATGGAGTGGTCCCTTTGAATTAAGCAAAGTATTTCCTTATAGAGTGTTAGAAATGAAAAAGAAGGATGGAGCCACTTTCAAGATTAATACTCTTAGAGTCAAAGCATATTATGAGGTATTCCAACAGGTGCAAAACATTGTGCACCTCTCCAACCTTTGAGAGACTTAACCATCACATGTCAGGCTCGTGATGTTAAACAAGCGTTATTCAGGAGGCAATCCATGATTTGTATCCATTTAATTACACTTTGTTGCATTATTTTTTAAATTATTATGTCAAGTTGTCTGTCAATACAATAGCCATGGTCATTTAAGCACGACCTAAGCATTCAGTGTCAGGATTGAGTACGGTCATGGTCATTTGAATACGGCCCAGGAAATTAGCGTCATGTTGAGTACAACTGTGGTAGTTCCAACTATGGTAGTTCCACTTTGATTGTGGTTAGTTCATTTTAAGAAAAACATTATAAATAGCATAGTGACTACGCTTCTAGTCACTCCACACATACTCTCTCTTTTGACAACAGGTTTGACCTATTCTAATTAATCCACTATGGTCGTAGTCACCCATTTCACTATGATCGTGGTGCTCTCTTCTTCTGCTTTTCCATTTTTCACCACAATCATAGTCAACCTCACCACGACTGTGGTGCTCTTCATGCACTGCACTTTGTATTGGGCACTATTGTCATAGTACTTTCAGTATGATTGTGGTGCCCTTCACCTACTTCTTATGCCTTTTAGGACCACAACCGCAGTCACTCCCACTATGGCTATAGTGTTTTATTTCCATGTATTATTATTCTAATAATTTTTCTCTTGTGTCTCTTTTCTCTAGTTTTTCTTTCTCCAAATATGTCAGATGCAAGTAATTCAAGTGCTTAGGGAAAATGCCCACATACCTTTCGTACTTAGCCGCCAGCTCCTGAGCCTTCGGTTCCATAGCCACCTTTACTACATTCATAGGTGGAGTCGGAGCACTATGACACACCGATACCTCCTGCCTTCATGAAGCGGTACCACATTCTCGACACCTAGTTTTGGCTCTCCGAGACTGACTACTTTGAGGATCGGATTCTACGGGAACTAGGCCTTTACAATAGAGTCTACGCATACCTGACAACCATCAATTAGCAGAGGGGCACCTCAATTTCATATCATGTTTTTCGAGACATCATGCTAGAGTTCATCTCCACTTGCCATGAGTGGGACCCATCCGGCAGAGATGTAGACTCAGTGGTGGAGGTTAATGAGGAAAACCAGCTGAAGCCTTCTACTGAACACATGGTTTCATTCTTTTTGCTTGGTCGAACCTGACGTATGACTCTAGCTAACTTCAATGTTTTATTGGGGTTTGAGATAGCCGAGTCGATTCAAACTGAGGAGCATCGAATGATTTTCCTAAAGCATTCGCAGTGTCAATATTAGGAAGGGTTGTTCTTTAGAGAGATCACAGGGTCTCCATGCTTTGCACCTAACACTCCCAAGGCCAACCTTTTTCACAATCCAACATTGTGGACCGTCCATATATGGCTCATAGGAAGCCTTCACAGGAAGAAGGAGAGCACAAGGGCAGTCACTTCTATAGGCGTGTTCTTTATCTTGTGTATATGTCACAGGCTACAGTGTAGCACAGGTATTCAGTTCATCTGCCATTGCCAGAGCATCAGAGTCTACCTTTTGCTTGACTATACCGGGTATCTTTCTGTTGGCTCCTTTGTCACGAGGATAGCCACTCATTTTTGCTTTGGTCCTTCATCAATTGCATGCAGTGTTCCTACAAAGCCCATTGACCGCCCCACAACCTTTTCCACCACTGCCAGGAGAGCAACAACAGTAGCCACAGTAGCACCAACCTCATAGGTAGCATTGGCGACAGTCTCCGGCACACCATTATGAGGCGATGAACAACTTCATGTGCAGCCTGATTCGTCTTTTGACATTCATTCTCTTGTGCAGTGCTTAGATTAGTTGGAGACTTGTCTGGATACACATCAGGCGGGGGTGGTTAGATGCATGGATGCCCAGGACGCATGATTTGAGCAGCATCACGAGATGGTGATTAACAACTTTGCAATGCATATGGATTTTCTCAGGCAGTTGCAGGATCGCTTATTCCAGGGTCCACTTCTATTTTAAGGAAAAAGGGAATAAAAAGAGAGAAGGAAAAAGGGATCAAAAGTCTAGGTGAAAAGAAAGGTGCAAAAATAGGTAAAAGTTTCCTTGCTTTTTGAGTGTTTTCATTTGATTGAGTGGAACCCTTTGTTAGCCAGTTTCATTTAGTACCTACCTGTCGCAACCTGCCCTCCGGTGGTGGCACGACGCGGGACCCAATGGTGGGCCAAGGGTGCGTCTTCCATTGACGGAAAACGCGTGGAATCGCCACCAACGTTTATTCGAGGAAAATTTCGGAAAAACCAAAATGGTAAAGGTCGAGGGTCTACGTATTTTGAAAATGAGGGTTTAGGAGTTGTTTACACACGGGGAAGGTATTAGCACCCCACGCGTCCGTCACAAGGGACGACAACCTCTAATCGAGTGTGCAAATCATGACTTCAATTTTATTTATTTTCCCTTTTTATATTCTTTGCCTTTTTGGATTTTTATGTTTTTTACTTTTTGGGGTCAACAAGGGTATTTCCCTCGCTCCTACGTATTCCTCAATTGCGATGAGGAAATCAGACCTACATAGTTCTTTAAGAACTGAACATTGGTTTATTAAATTGATTTTTTATCTTTTTGAAAGATTGATTTTAGTTGCGAACAAAGTCATTTAAGGCATTGGACCTTGAAACAATCTTTTGATTTTTTTTAAAGGAGAGAATCGTTAAGGTGTTGGACCTTGAAACGACCTCTTGATTTTGAAAGGAGAAAATCGTTAAGGTGTTGGACCTTTGAACGACCTCTTGATTTTTGAAAGGAGAGAATCATTAAGGCGTTGGACCTTTGAACGATCTCTTGATTTTTGATGAAATGAAGGTTTATGAGTTGGTTTTATTTGGTTTTGGCTCATTAATTTTCAATCCCTTTTATAAGATAACTTGCGGCGTTAATGACTGGTTAAAACTTATTTTACATTGATGAAAAGAGTTTACAACACAAACGATCAGTCGAAACTTATTTTAACAGTGATTAAGTGAGATTACAACACGAACAATCGGTTGAAATTCATTTAAACAGTGATTAAGAGATTACAACACAAACGATCGGTTGAATTTTATTTTAATGGTGATTAAACGAGATTACGGTATGAACAATCGGTTGAAACTCGCTTTAAACAAAGAAAAAGATCACCGATGATCGAAGAAGGAGATGAAGATGCACAAACAATAAAGGGGACCCCTAAGGTTCCATAAATCAAATTCAAATCCTTAAAGCAAGCACTAACCAGATGAAGAGCGAAGAACGAACGAAGAACGACCGAAGAACGAATGACGAATGGTGTAGGAATCAGTCACGGATGCGATTCAGAAGTGTTTCGACCTTGTTTTCTCTTCTTTCTTCTTCTTTCTGGACCTCTGGACTTCAGGGAACTTCAGCCCCTCACACCAATTTATAGCAAAATTAGGCATTTGGGCTGAAGGTAGTTCGCCTAGGCGAGCTGATGACTTAATTCTAAAGTAACTTGCTCGCCCAGGCGAGCTGGTTACTTCACCTTTGAGTTTTCTAATGGCCCCAGGTGGGCCCAAGGGCTTGAAAATGTCCCCAAAATGACCATTTTGCCCCTCTTTTGAATATTTTGCACATTTCCTTCCAAAATGTCGTAAAACCTTTCGGAATGCGTGACAATTGGTGTTAAGCAGCTCAATTCAGCTGACAAGAATCCAAATGTTTGCAAATGACCGTCCTCGGACGAAATTTGGGTATGAAACTACCGTACATTACTTGTCTGGCCCCATTACAACCTAATATGTCTCATTTGTTCTAAATTTTTGGGATCTCTCTGAATTGAGCTGATTGGTCTATAGAGTTGTGAATTTGTTCATTGAATTGTGATCTTAAGTGTGATTATCTATCTGTATAACACTGAGAAATGGTGAGCAGAGTGAACTTGAATCTCTTTTGAGACGATTTGCATGTTGATTATAAGCCTAATGAATTCCTATGTTAATTTTTTATGCTCTATGGTGTTAGTCTTACTTTTGAATAAATAAGGATTTCTGATACGTGAGTTCCAACTTAGGAGAATTTGTTTTGATTGAGAACTAGAACAATTGCTTGAGGACTAGCAATGCTCAAGTGTGGGATGGTTGATAAACCACTCTTGGAGTGATATTTTGTGAGTTTTTGTTCCATTTTCATGCATTTTCTTGGCAGAACTCACATTTGGATGCTAGTTTTGTCTTGCAAAAGCATAACTGTTTAATTGAGTGAAAAGAGTCAAAATTTGCATTTTATTTGAAGATTTGAAGACTCTATCACTTTACCACAATTGAGGTAAGAAGTACGACCATGACAACATGATGACTCCCCTTCTAAACTACGTCAGCCTTTCGATGATGATGGTGGTGAATTCACTATGGTAGTAGTTCGCAACATGATAGTCGTAGTCATTCCATAATAATGTCCCAAAGCTTCAACATCACAGCTTCCGGTTGAAACTTTATTTTACAATGATAAAATGAGATTACGACACAAACGATCGGTTGAAACTTTATTTTTCAATGATAAAATGCGATTACGACACAAATGATCGGTCGGAACTTTCTTTTACAATGAAATGAGATCACTGATGGTAGAAGAATGAAGATGAAGATGTACAAAGCAACAAAAAGGACCCCTAAGGATGCATAGAGCGAATTCAAAACTTTAAAATAGAAACTAACCGGTTGACGAATGAAGAACGATGTAGGAATCGGTTAGGGATGCGATTCGGAAGCGCCTCAGCCTCGTTTTTTCTTTTTCTTTATCCTTCTTCTCCTTAATTTCACTAAATTCTTTCAATCTTGAAAGTCTAAACCCCTTCCTTCAACCCCCTCGTGCCTATTTATAGGAAATGAGGGGAGGAGGTTGATCAGCAGCTCACCCAGGCGAGCTGGTTACTTCACCCCTAAGTCTTCTAGGGGCCTAGGGGTCTGAAAAAGCCTCCAAATGACCCTTTTGCCCTCCCTTTTGGGTATTTTCCGTATTCTTTTCCGAAACATCGAAAAACCTTTCGGATTGCGCGGCAACTGGTGTTAAGTAGCTCAATTCGGCTAGCAAGAATCAAAACTTTAGCAAATGATCATCCCCGGACGAAATTCGGGTCTGACAGTTGTCCCTCTTTACTAATCTTTTCATTGAAAATGAAAAGGTAAGTAAAGATAAGGACACAATTTCATCCTAGCGATCTTGCCATCCGACTGGCCATTAGCGGAAACCCAAGAATCGAAACTTGTGAAAAGAAAGAATGTAAGACGTATCAGGTACATCAAACAAAAGACTTTGAAGTTTTGAAAAGTAAAGGAAAAATTGAAGTCTCGACAGAAGACTCTGATAGCCTTGGAAACAAAAGACTCTGATGATCGTTGAAAATGTAAAGAGCAGAAGACATTAATAGTCTCTACAAGACAACAGACTTTGATAGTCTTGGAAAAGTAAAGAAGACTGTGATAGTCTTGAGACAAAAAGACTCTGATAGTCTTGGAAAAGTAAAGAAGACTGTGATACTCTTGAAACAAAAGACTCTGATAGTCTTGGAAACGTAAAGAAGATTGTGATAGTCTTGTAAACGTAAAGAAGACTGTGATAGTCTTGACAAAAGACATTGAAGTCTTTGAAGCATAAAGAAGACTGTGATAGTCTTGTAAAGTAAAGGGGCATATGACATTGAAAGTCTCCACAACACAAAAGACTCTGATAGTCTTTGAAAAGTAAAGGGCAGATGACATTGATAGTCTCTGCAAGACAAAAGACTCTGGTAATCTTTGGAAAGGTAAAGAAAACTCTAATAGTCTTAGAAACAAAAGAAGAAGATGACCTTGATTGTCTCTGCAAGACAAAAGACTCTGATAGTCTTTGAAACAAAAGAAGCAGATGACCTTGACTGTCTCTGCAAGATAACAGACTATGATAGTCTTTGAAAAGTAAAGAAGCAGATGACCTTGATTGTCTCTGCAAGACAAAAGACTCTGATAGTCTTTGAAAAATAAAGAAGACTTTGATAGTCTTGAAAGTCTTTCACTAAAACGTGAACATGCTTAGTAAAGAAACAAACCCCCAAACCAATCATAACAACATATATTTTTGAAGAAAAAAAATGTGACTACTGGGGAAGGAAAGCATGCAGATAAAATTTCTCATAACCACAAATGAGATTTAAGACATTAGCATTTCATTTCTAAAAGAGCATTAGAAGAAACACTGGGCCCAACTGAATAGAGGAGAACTGCTCAAGGTGTATAAAATCTCACATAGGCAAGTGTTTCATCTTAATTTCAAACCACATATATGTCGTAGGTTGACTTTGCAAGTCATTTCCCATCAAATCAAAGATAATATGCACAATCATCATGGATCAGTAGGACTTTATGAGGTTAGATTTTGGTAGGAAATTCGGCTTTGGTTGTTCTGGCCTTTCTCCTTTCTGTTTCTTTTTCTCTTTGGTTCGACGTGAAACAAGAGCAGACACAAAGATTTGGTTTGTAACTAAAGCAGGTGATCGCTTTACACCCCCTAGGTTTCAACCAAGTTATTATTGCTCTTTTTTTATATTTTTCTCTTTTGACAATTTTGCACATTGTTCAGATATTGTCTGGTCCAAAGAAACCCTTTTTTTCTTCTTTTCTATTTTCCTTGGCTTTTCTTCAATCTTTGATTGATTGATTCTCTTTTTTTTCTTTCTCTTTTCTTTTTTTTTCTTTTTCCTTTTCTTTTGACGCACATCTCTAACCCAAGGTAAGAGAAGCTTCTCTTGGAAGATCCTCCTATTCTCTCTTCCTAGGGTAAGGTTAGAAATTTCCTTCCTAGGTCAAGATTATGGCCAAAAAGTTGACATGGCAGGACATGATTTATGTCGGGATATCTGTTTAGCAAATGGCTCAAAAATAAAGGAATGCCCAAATCATTTCCATGAAACGCATATTATGATAATTAGAAATTCATGCAAAATTAATCACAACACACATCCATGTGGACACTCAAACATAAGGCTTTGTGGCCATGCAAACACTAAGGCTTAGGGTTTGTTTCCTCATTCAAATCAAACCAGTGTTTCAAAGATTTCTCTTTTTATCAAGTCATACAAACATCCAAGTCCATTTTTACATTCGAGAAAATCTTTCGTTGCTTCACCCTCTAAGTGCACATTACTTTTTTTAAAAAACCTTTTGCATTTCGATTCGTGAATTTCCCAAAGAAAACTGGCGGTCATTTCTTTTCTTTTTCTTTCAAAAGCGTGTTGTTGTTTTTTTTTAGTTTTTCTTTTCAGTTTTTTTTTCTTTTTTTAGAAAAAGTTTGTAACCTAGGCAAAGTTATTACCCCATATCACACTTTATCAAAGGAACAAAAGGCGTGTGAATGAAAAGAAACCATACACAAGACCCTATTTTTTTCCAGACAAACCATCACAATGCAATAGTACGACAACACGCTAGAAGCAATAAAGTTTCATCGCAATGAGATAACAAACAAAAACAGAAAGCGATAACACAAAGTCCAGTTCTATCACAATGAGATAACAAACAAATACTAAAAGCGATAAAAACAAAATAAAGAAGAGTTCACAATTTTTAGTCGATCCCAGCCAAGCAACTCTGCCTCCTCAAAGGAAGTAGTCCAGCACATCAGCCATATCATCATCCTTTTGAGCTCCATCCTCGTCTCCGTGGGCCCCTACGGGTCCTGCTCCTGTCTGAAAATTGAGATCATCTCCAGGGCATGCAACTGTGGCCCCGAACTGCTCAGGGGTAGGCCACGGGAAAGGACTGAGGTCCTGGCTCTGCTAGTGCAAGGTGTACCGGTAGAAACTCTCATTCAGCTGCACCTGACCCCTATGATTAGCCGCCTGCTGGCCAGTCACATGCTGCATATACGCGTGTATCTGGAGTTCCATCCTCTACAGGTGAGCGGAGATAGACTCCAGGGATGGTGGCTGCCGTAGAGGTGGTGGCGGCGCATCTGCGGCTGGCTGTTGCTGGTCCTCCTCTTACTGCTACTGTGCCTGACCCTACTGCTGTGCCTGCCTTGACATGCAATATTTTTCTATGAAGGCCCTGTTGATGGGAGGCCGGATAAGCTTAATGAGAGAAATCGACACCCATAAAACTGGCAGAGGCCCGTGATCAAAGCCGGAAACCCCAGTGCTCTGTTGGACTTCTCTAGGTCCACTGGGTGTCTAGGAGGCATGATCCCTGCAAATTGATATATGGCATCTGAGATCAACTGGGCTACGTGAACACTCACCTGGGTCAAGATGGCATAGACCAGCTAGCACTTCGGTTGGGGGAGGTCAGAATTATGATCACTGGGGAGGATGTTGCTGAGCAACAATGTCATCCAAATCTGTGTCAGGGTGGTCATGCTAGTGCGCTTGATTCGCAAAGTCTTGCCCCGGTGATGTAGCTCCATGTGGAGCTTGTAGGCCTTGGATCTTCTTCATCAATGGAGTCCTTTGCTTTTTTAATATCATGGAAGCGGAATGGAGAAGAAAGAAAGATGATTGGAGACGCCACTTCAAGGAGAAGATGAGTCAAGAAGAAGCTCACTACCATAGGAAGCCATGGATAAGAGCTTGAAGGTAGGAGAAGATGAGTGGAGGGAGAGGGAGAGAAGGGGCACAAAATTTTGTGCCTCAAATGAGGTCTGAACTTTGAAGTGTAATTCTCAAATGATCAAAGTTCAAAAAATGCACACACATGGCCTCTATTTATAGCTCGAAAAATGCACACACATGACGGATAGCGAAAGAGTGTTTATACGGATAACCACTTGGGTATCTCCGCCTGCCACCTAACTTCACGGGTTAGGATTAACAGAAATTGTTTGTGAGGATAACCACTTGGGTATCTCCGCATGTCACCTGACTTCATGGGTTAGGATTAACAGAAACCGTTTGTACGGATAATCGCTTGGGTATTGCCGCATGTCACCTAACTTCACGGGTCAGGATGACAAAGGTGCAGACGACGACGTAAGTCTCCGCGTGTCAACGGGTTTGCTTGCCCCTGATTGACAAAGGGTGCAGAAGACGATGTTATTCTCTGCATGCTACCGGACTCTGAGTCTGATAGATAGCGAAAGAGTGTTTATACGAATAACCACTTGGGTATCTCCGCCTGCCACCTAACTTCACGGGTTAGGATTAACAGAAATCATTTGTGCAGATAACCACTTAAGTATCTCCGCATGTCATCGAACTTCACGGGTCATGATAGCAAAAGGTGGGGTGGTCGGCAAAAGTGAGGCTTGTGCTCCTACGTATCCTCAATTTGTGATGAGGAACTCAGACCTACGTAGTTCTTGCAAAAGTGGTGTAAGACTAAAATAGTCTCTACTAGAAGATGCTGACATCTCCGGAAAGGGTGCAGATGACGACATTGGTCTCTACTTGTCAATCGAACTTGGGGTCTCCGAATGACGAGGTGCAGATAACCGTAAGGTGTCTCCGCATGCTACCGGACTCTGGGGTCGCTGGATAGCAAAGGGTGTGTACGGGTTACCATCGGGTGTCTCTGCATGCCATCAGACTCTTAGATCACGGTAACAAAAGGTGGGGTGATCAACAAAAGCAGGGCTTTTGCTCTTACATATCCTCAATTTATGATGAGGAACTCAGACCTACGTAGTTCTTGCCTTTGTGAGACTAAAATAGTCTCGGTGTTTTTTCACTAAAATGCGAACATGCTTTAGTAAAGAAACAAAACCTCCAACTGATCAGAGCAACATATGATTTTTTGATGAAGGAGAGTATGCTGATGAAATTTTCTCATAACTATAAATGAGACTTTGGATGTTAGCATTTCGTTTCTAAACGACCATTTAGAGGAAACACTGGGTCCAACGAAAATAGAAGAAAATCACTCGAAGTGTATCAATCTCACACAGGTAAGTGTTTTATCCTAATTTCGAACCATAGATATGTCATGACTTGATTTTGCAAATCATTTCCTATCAAATCAAAGATTACATGTGTGATCATGGATCAATACAACTTTTTTGGGAATGGTGTTTTGGTGAGGAATTTGGCTCTGAGTGTTTGGGCCTTTTCCTTTTCTGTTTTTGTTTAGTGCGGGGCGAGAAAGTTGCTAGCGCACAGGATTTTGGTTAACAATCAAAGGGAGGGGACCACTTCAAGTCGTGGTTTTCTTTCTTTTCTTGTTTACTTGTGACAATTCTGTATTGTTCAGATATTGTCTGGTCCAAAGACCTTTCTGTATATTTTGTTTTCTTCCGATCTTTGATCGGGAATTTTTCTTTCTTTTTTTTGCTTTCTTCCAATCTTGATTGGGAATTTTCTTCTTTTGCTTTCTTCCGATCTTTGATCGGGAACTTTCTTTTCTTTGTTTTCTTTCGAGGGCAAGGATGAACATTCTCACCCTGGGTCAAGGTTTATGGTAAGTTGGGATTTTGGCTCAAGGCTTGTAGAACGGCTGGACATGATATATGTCAGGGTGTGGGTTTGGCCAGCGGTTCAGGGATAAAGGGGATGTCCCACATTATTTCCATGACACACATGCAACAATGATGATTTGGAAATTTTATGCAAAACTAGTCATGCACGCACCTATGTGGACACTCAAGCATCAAGTTTTCCCTATTAAGTCAACCCAGTGTTTCCAAAACATGTTCTTTTATCAATTCATGCATTCATCCGAGTCCATTTTGGGTGTTCGGAAAAATTTTCACAGCATTCACCCTTCAGGTGTATACACATTTTTTTCATAAAAACCCTTTGTTTTGATCGGTGAATCTTTTTCAAAGAAAAGCTGGAAGTTATTTCTTTTCAAAAGCGTGCTGGCTTTTTAGCCGAAAGATATATATTTTGTTTTTGTTTTTTTTAGGTATTTTGCTACCTAAACATATGTATATTTTTGTGAAGTATTTTTGCTATATACATGCATATCCAAGGTATCTTGCTACCTAAACATACATACATACATACATATATATATATATATATATATATATATATATATATATATATATATATATATATATATATATATATATATTGTGAGGTTTTTTTTGCTACATACATGCATATCTAAGGTATTTTCACTACCTAAACACACATACATATATTTTGTGAGGTATGACTACCTTCCGAGCTTGTGCTTGTTTTATTTAAATTCCTAGGATCATGAGCAACTAGGTGTGCCCTACTATGACCTGAGAAACAAAAGGTGATCAAATAACAAGCAAAAATTTAAAAGGTACTAGGTTGCCTCCTAGTAGCGCTTCTTTAACGTCTTGAGATGGACGTGTGATGACTTGTTGGTCACGGACCTAGTACTTTTGCTTACCTTTGGCTTTGGACTCGGTCGCCTGCTGGTCGAACACGGGTCGTAGGCAACACTCCAGCTTTTGTAGATGAGCTGAGGGGTTTTGGAGGTGGCGGCAGTGCGTCTGTTACTCGCTTTCGGCCATCCCCAAGCTGCTGTGGTGTCTCGCCCTGCGCCTGTCTGGGGGGCGCAGTACTTCTTGATGAAAGTTCAGTTAATAGGGGGCCTGATGACCTTGTTGGGGGCGACGAGCACTCCGTAGAACTGACAAAGGCCCGTAATCAGAGCTGGAAACCCCAAGACCCTGTTGGTCTTCTCCGAGTCCACTGGGTGTCTTGCGGGTACGATCCCTGCAAACAATAGATGACATCAGAAATCAGTTGAGCGATGTGCAAACTTACCTATGTCACGATGGCATGACCTTGCTGGGGGGATGAGCACCCTGTAGGACTGATAGAAGCCTGTAACCAGAGCTGGAAACCTCAGGGCCCTGCTGGACTTCTCTGGGTCCACTGGGTGTCTTGTGGGTGCGATCCCTGCAAATAGTGGATGGCATCAGAAATTAGATAAGCCACGTGCATACTTACCTATGTCATGATGGCACAGACCAACTGAAACTTCCACAGGGGGAGATTGGCATTGTGGTCACTGGGCAGAATGATGCTAAGTAGCAACGTCATTCATATCTGTGTAAGAGTGGTCATGTAGGTGCACATGATCTGCACTCATCTCTTTGCAACGACACGGGTGAAATCTTGCCCCAATATGCATAGTAGCTGCGCGATAGCCTCCTCCTCTGGTTGTGCTCGCACAGTTGGCCCTTCTCCAGGATTAGGGGGTGGCCCAGGAACTAATAAAAGGAAACTACTGGCCCCTTAATCGGGAGTGCAAGTCTCGATTAAGCATTAGGGGCAGAGGACCTTAAATTCTCTTAAGGTGTGAATGTGGAGCCCACTGAAAGTGAGGACGCGTCGCCCTCTAAAGGCAAGGGTGTGTAGCCCTTTGAAGGTGAGGATATGTAGTCCTCTGAAGGCGAGGGCGTGTAGCCCTCTCACGGTGACGGTGTGTAGTCCTCTGAAGGCGAGGACATGCAGTCCTCTGAAGGCAAGAGCGTGTAGCCCTCTAAAGACGAGGACGTGCAGTCCTTTGAAGACGAGGACGTGCAGTCCTCTGAAGACGAGGACGTGCTGTCCTCTGAAGGCAAGGACATGTAGTCTTGTGAAGGCGAGGACGTGTAGTCCTCTGAAGGCAAGGACGTGTAGTCCTTTGAAGGAGAGGGCGTGTAGCCCTCTGAAGGCGAGGACGTGTAGTCCTCTGAAGGCGAAGGCGTGCAACCCTCTGAAGGCGAGGACATGTAGTCCTCTGAAGGCGAGGTGCGTGAAGCCTTCTGAAGGCGAGGACTTGCAGCCCTCTTAAGGCTAGGGCGTGCAGTCCTCTGAAGGCGAGGACGTGTAGTCCTCTGAAGGCGAGGGCGTGTAGCCCTCTAAAGACGAGGACGTGTTGTCCTCTGAAGGTAAGGACATGGAGTCCTGTGAAGGCGAGGACGTGTAGTCCTCTAAAGGCGAGGACGTGTAGTCCTCTGAAGGTGAGGGCGTGTAGCCCTCTAAAGACGAGGACGTGCAGTCCTCTGAAGGCGAGGGCATGCTGTCCTCTGTAGGCAAGGACATGTAGTCCTGTGAAGGCGAGGACGTGTAGTCCTCTGAAGGCGAAGATGTGTAGTCCTTTGAAGGCGAGGGCGTGCAGCCCTCTAAAGGCGAGGACGTGTAGTCCTCTGAATGTGAGGGCGTGCAGCCCTCTGAAGGCGAGGACGTGTAGCCCTCTGAAGGCGAGGGCGTGTAACCCTCTAAAGACAAGGACGTGCAGTCCTCTAAAGGCGAGGACGTGTTGTCCTCTGAAGGCAAGGAAATGTAGTCCTGTGAAGGCGAGGATGTGTAGTCCTCTGAAGGCGAGGACGTGTAGTCCTCTAAAGGCGAGGGCGTGCAGCCCTTTGAAGGCGAGGGCGTGTAGCCTTTTGAAAGCGAGGGCGTGTAGCCCTTTGAAGGCGAGGGCATGTAGCCCTTTGAAGGTGAGGACGTGTAGTCCTCTGAAGGCGAAGGCGTGTAGCCCTCTGAAGGCGAGGACATGTAGTCCTCAAAAGGCGAGGACATGTAGTCCTCAAAAGGCGAGGGCGTGTAGCCCTTTGAAGGCAAGGATGTGTAGTCCTCTGAAGGTGAGGCCGTGTAGCCCTCTAAAGACGAGGACGTGCAGTCCTCTGAAGGCGAGGACGTGTAGTCCCCTGAAGGTGAGGGTGTGCAGCCCTTTGAAGGCGAGGGCGTGTAGCCCTTTGAAGGCGAGGGCGTGTAGTCCTCTAAAGGCGAGGGCGTGTAGCCCTCTGAAGGCGAGGATGTGTAGTCCTCTGAAGGCGAGGCCATGTAGCCCTCTAAAGACGTGGACGTGCATTCCTCTTAAGGCGAGGACATGCTATCCTCTAAAGGAAAGGACCTATTGTCTTATGAAGGCGAGGACGTGTAGTCCTTTGAAGGCGAGGGCGTGTAGCCCTCTCAAGACGAGGACGTGTAGTCCTCTAAAGGTGAGGGCATGCAGCTTTCTGATGGAGAGGACATGTAGTCCTTGGATGGCGAGGGCGTGCAGCTCTCTGATGGTGAGGACGTTTAGTCCTCTGAAGGTGAGCGCGTGTAGCCCTTTGAAGGTGAGGGTACTAGTACCCAAGGGTTCACCCTTATGAGAAAGCAAGAGATTGACTCATTGAGAGGGTCGGTCATTCCAAATTCTAAAAGATTGGACAGTATATGTAGGTAATCTATGTAGTTAACATGATTTTTAGGGATCCAGATGCATGCAACCTTTGTCTTGAAGTGCGCTAAATGCGGACTTCGTATGCAACAATGCAATGTAATGGAAAGTTGTATAATGTTCATGACATTCTTTCCCTATTTTGTGATTTTGAGTTGATTTGATTTTTTTGGAAAACACATATTGACTGTCCTTTTGAAAGAGGTGATAATTCATGCAACCTCATCCCATCTTTTGCAAACCTCTTCGGGAACTCCCTCAGAGTGTATGTTCTGTTTGATTTAAACACTTGACCATTTTGGAGTGACGGCAATGGAGTCGTTTGACGTTTAATCAATCCATTGAAAACCCAGGGTTTGTCCCCCTTTTTTCATTTAAAAACATCGACGAGTGAGAACTTTTGATCTTCCCTTAGGTTCGCTCGAGGCTTATGCATGGTGCCCCTCATTGCCCCAGTGTAAGGCTTTGAGGTACCAATCGTTGTCTTTCGTCATGACCTTGTAGCAGGGAACCTATTAGGTGAGAACTTCTAATTTGGCCCTAGTTTCGCTTGAGGTTTATGCATGGTGCCTTTCATTGCCCTGGTGTTGGGCTCTGAGGTATCCATCGTTGTTTTGTCTTCACAACCTTGTAGCAAGGAAGAATGAAAGAGGCGGTTTGATTCTCGCAAAAAGAATTTTTCAAGGACGAGAAATAATTGAAGGATTTTTTTCAGTTGACGGGTTAAGTCAAATGACTCCTATTCTTGATAACTTACTTCTCTTTAAAAAAGACAAACTTTCAGGAATGAGGTCACATGAACGTCTATATTTTACTTGAAAACACAGTCAATCAAATGCTTTTTTCCTTTTCTTTTTTGATCTTTTCTACTTTACTCGTTGTTTACGGCATCCTCACCAAATGTGCAGCACGAGTAATTTCTGATTGAACGGTCTTGGAAGTCCAAACTCAGGAGCGCAGGTCGCTTGAACAAACCAACGGCTTGCACCCACATTCCAGTGGAAGCAAAGATGTAATTACAAGCAGATAAGGGACAAAGATGTCAAATTTATCCATTTTATTTAGCATTGTAATTGTGGTTTACAATAATGGCGTAAACTTGAAAATCCTGATGAGTCATTAGAGACATCTAACAACAGCTTTCAAAATTTCCCCATGTGTGGTGTCGCTTATCAATGTTAGGATTCACAAGCGATTCTCCTCAAATTTCAGCCAACCCGCATCAATTAGACTTTGCACCTTACGCTTTGAGGTCATACAGTGCTCAATGGAATGTCCTGGAACTCCTCCATGATATGCACATGCTGTGTTCGAGTCGTATCCTCATAAAAATGGAGGTTGAGGAAACCTAGCAGGGGTTATAGCTACCATTGCATTATCAAGTAGATAAGGGAGCAAGTTAGCATAGGACACCAGAATTGGGGTGAATTCTACAGGCTTTTTGCTGCAAAATTCCTTCCTTGGTTGGTGTTTTGGTTCCTGCTAAAGGAGGTGTTTAGCATTGGTTGTGTGGTAGGTGGGTTTTGTGGTTGATTGGGGATGGCCTTTGTGGATAACTGGGTGGTGGGTAAGGAGAAGGGTTGTTATTGGCTGAGTAATGACATTGTTGGGTTGGTGGGAAACTTGGTCGTATAGGAATGGCAGTCACAACATGGGTTTCTCCCTCATTCTCACCCTTTTCATTTGCCCCAGTTTTTTTTGCATTTATCAAAGCATGATGATCAGATTTGCCTCTTTTCAGACCCACTTCGACCATTTCGCCAGTGAAGACCAAATCCGGAAAGCTTGAAGGTGTGTAACCCACCATTTTTCATAATAGAACACTGGTATTGTGTCTACTATCATTGTTGTCATTTCTTTCTCCGTCATTGAGGGAACCACTTGGGCTGCTAGATCCCTCCACCTTTGGGTGTATTCTTTGAAAGATCCATGCCCCCTCTTGCATATGCTTTGTAGTTGCATCCTATCCGGAGCCATATCAGAATTGTACTGATACTGCCTAACGAAGGCAACCATTAGGTCCTTCCAAGAATGTACTCGGGAAGGTTCCAAGTTAGTATACCAGGTGACAGCTGCCCCAGTAAGACTTTCTTGGAAGAAATGTATCAGCGGTTTCCCATCTTTAGCATATGCCCCCATCTTCCGACAATACATCTTTAGATGGTTATCGGGGCAAGTAGTCCCCTTGTACTTGTCAAAGTTCGGCACCTTGAACTTGGGAATGACCATGTTTGGGTACTAGGAACAACTCTTCTAGGTTAGCAAAGGCATAATCTTCGCCTCCTTCAATGTCCCTGAGCCTTTCCTCTAGACGATCCAACTCTCCCATTTATGCCATAGCATGAGGGTTTTTACCCGGTGTGGAATGCAAGGGGTGTGGTTGTGGGTGATACTGAGGGCCCTCCAAAGTGTTTTGCAGGGGTATACCACCAACTACTTGCCCTTCAGTGGCATATTCGAGGCAATGCTCGAAGTCGACTAGATTGTGGTGGGGCATTTCATGTGTCTCCCCCATGGGTTGAGTGACATGTGCATGATGAGGTTGTCGACTCTCAATGAGTATGGGAGCGGAGTTATTGACATCTTCACCGGGAGTGTAAGCCACATTGGGTGGTGTATAGTTGGGAGGCAAGCCATATGGCAGGAAGGCGTGCTTATTTTGAATTTGCACATCATGGGGCCATCCGTACTTCCCAAATCTTTACCTACCATATCTGAGGTTGGATGATTCATTTGGTTGAGGTCAGATGCAGGCATCGGGTTCACCTTAGCAATAGCGCTGGTAGCGGCAACTACAACCGCATTGGCTTCCATTATCTTCTTCATGCTCATCATGGCCTCCATCATTGTGGCCATTTGCTCTTTCATGGCCTCCATGTCGGCCTTCATCTGCTCTTGCACCTCCTCTACTTTACCCATTACTCTAGCTCTAGCACGAGTTCGGTAAGGATGCCGTAAAGCGTGTTCTTTTCTTTTTGATAACAATGATTAAGTTCATTTTTTTCAAGGAAAGAATGCAATGAGCAATGCAACCAATGAAAAGCATGGATGTATGCGAATGATGCACAGTTAAAGTATTGCAAATTTTTACACAGGACATGGGGTTGAATCAATTTAGATTTTCAACATGGTCCATGACATCTTTGTCAAGGTGAAACTGGAAGAAACAAGGACATCAACAATCCTAAATGTGTTTGGCAGTAGATGAAGCAGCAATGTAACTCGATCCATCTTTTGCCCCAATTTTTGCTAGATGGTTACTTCCATGCTTCAACTTGACCTGATGAACCTTTTCGTAAAAGCATGAGCTTGGTTCAAACCCATAACCCAAGGAATGGAAATTTTGATCGCCAATACTCGACAACATTTCATAGAGATGAAAGACTCGGGAATACGTATGCTATGCATAGAAAATGTAATTATGAGATTGAGATGCCCGAAGAAAAATCATTTCCTAGTTAACCACGCATTAGGTACCATGCTCAATCATTTTGTTTTTTTTTTTAAGAAATGTGTTTATGATCCCAACATGGTTGGCTCATGGTACCTAACACATGCAACTAAGAATGTAGTGTGAATTTTCACGCTTCCTTTTTTTGTTTTTGTTTTGTAGAGGAAAACGCAAGGATCATGCATGAGCAAACATGAAAAAAAAAGGTATGCAGTTTGTAGAACAAAAAGTATGTTGAACGCATATGCATGATGATGTAATGACTCATGCAAAATGTGATGCTAGAATATGATAACGGACAAATGCAGGAACGATATGTTCATTATAATGCCATGAAGAGATGCTTATGCGATGCATGATATGAATTCATTTACGGACACGAGAGCCTGGAAAATTATCTCTTCTTACTTGCGTATTCGGGGGCACAGTGCCCCATGTGTGCAGTTAAGAAGGTGATATGGACCTTTCGGCTTCTCGTGACAAAAGACGAGACCAACATACCACGCATGCATGATGACATGATGCATATGTTCAAAAGCGCAACAGGGGGATGTACACAACATGGCAATATCCTCAAATAATCATACAGCAAAGGCGTACATGACATTTAGGTTATATGCATGGTAGTGTTTAAAAGGCACACAGCGTGTTCACTTCGTGCCCCTATTTTAGGGACCTAAACGGGAGGAACTAAAAGGCTTTTAGTGATAATTCCCAAGGTGGTCATATCTCTCTTGATGGTTTCTAGAGGTATCATCCCCTTCGAAAAACATGTTGCGGTAGTAGGGACTACCAGCAACAATATGTTATCAAAGAGAAAAACTTTAGATGGGGGTTCACTGTTATCAAGCAAGTCGGAGACCCAGTATGACCACAGATTCACCTCCACTCCTTATGTTCCCATGGACCCGGGTATAGGGCCCCTTTTCAACTCACCGTGTGTAGAAATAGTGTTGGTGTTTGTGCGCATCAAATGAATAAATATCTATCTCATGCATACATTTCAAAAACACACTAAAAGCATCAAAGAGTTATATACAAGAATGTAAGAGAAATAAAAGGAAACTGACAAAAGAGGAAGTCATGATATTGCACGAGATTAGAAGGCCTAACTCTCTAAAAATAATCCTCAGTGGAGTCGCCAACTGTTGCAACCTACCCATCGGCGGGAGGGTGACGCGGGGCTCACGGGTGCGTCTTCCAAGGGAGGAAGGCGCACGGAGTCGCCACCAACGTTTATTCGAGGAAAACGTTGGAAAAACCAGAAAGGTGTGGTCTACGAACTTTAATCGTGAAAGGTTCGGGAGTTGTTTTTATGCGCGGGGAAGGTATTAGCACCCCACGCGTCCGCCCCAAAGGACGAAAACCTTTAATCAAGTGTGCAAATATGACTTCAAAATGTTTTATTTTCCCTTTTTTATGTCTTTTTGTGTTTTTATGCTTTTTGTGTTTTTTTGTATTTTTTATCTTTTTGTGGTCAACAAGGGTGTTTCCCTTGCTCCTACGTATTCCTCAATTGTGATAAGGAAATCAGACCTACGTAGTTCTTTGAGAACTAAATGTTGGTTAAGTTGTTTTTATCTTTTTTCACAAGATATATTTTAACCGAACAAAAGTCGTTTAAGGCATTGGACCATTAAACGATCTTTTGATTTTGAAAGGAGAGAAACGTTAAGGCGTTGGACCATTAACGATCTCTTGGTTTTTGAAAGTAGAGAAACGTTAAGGCGTTGGACCATTAACAATCTCTTATTTTTTAAAGGAGAGAAGCGTTTAGGCATTGGACCATTAACGATCTCTTGGGGTGGTCAACAAAAGTGGGGCTTTTGCTCCTACGTATCCTCAATTGCGATGACGAAATCAGACCTACGTAGTTCTTGCAAAAGTGGTAAAGTTACATGTTGATTTTATGCTTTTGAACGGTCCATGTTAACCGATAAAAGCAAAGAGGATTGTTTAAGGCGTTGGACCTTAAAACGGTTTTGAGTGACTTTTACGGACTAAACTTGATTTGTGAGTTGATTTTAGCCTTAGTTTCACTTTGGTTATTAGTCAATTCATTCAAGGAAACTTCCAAAGAAAAACGTCCAATTGATTTTTTTGATTATTTTATTCAAAGATATTTTGATTATTTTATTATTATTTTTCAAGATATGTTGATTATTTTATTATTATTTTGCCTTTTTATGGTTTAACCGTGGTTACAACGTTAACGATTGGTTAGATTATGTTTTAACAGTGATTAAACGAGATTACAATACAAATGATCAGTTGGAATTCATTTTATCATTTATTAGGTGAGAAAACAACTTAAATAAACGGTAAAAAGCTCGTTAAAGCAGAAGAAAAGAAAACTGAAAGTAAGCGAAATTAAAGTGAAAGTACACAAAACAAGTAGGGACCACTAAGGGTGCATAGAATGAATTGAAAGATTCGATTTCGGGAACTTACCGATTGAAGATTGAAGAACGACGAAGAACGAACGAAGAAAGGTGAAGAACGATGAAGAACGATGAAAAATTTCCACAGAATCGCTTACGGAAGCATTACGGAAGCACCTCGGCTTGGATTTTCTTCACGAAAATACATTTTTTCACCCAAAACAGCTGAAATGCATAGCCAAGGGGTCTGGAATATTTGAAACAGCCCCCTCCCCTATTTATAGGAAAAAAGGGAGGTGCTTGCCGCCCAGAGGCTTTTTGAGAAAGATTTCTAAGCGCACCATAATTACTAAGTTCACTCCCCTTTTCGTACTTTACGGAAAAGTTATGGAAGCCTTACGGAAGTGTTTTCGATTTGATTTTCATCTTTTTTTCTCTTCCCTTTAACCAATGTTAAGTAAAATATGCTTACCCACGGTTTTCGGAAATCTTACGGAAGTATTACGGAAGCCACGGAAGCCCCGGAAACCATTTTTCAAAAAACGTGGAGGAGCTTGCCGCCCAGTTGCTTCCTCCTTAATCAACCCAACTTTCAAAATGTTCCGGAAGGGCCTAGATTCGAATTTCTATTTACACCCCTATCTTGATAAGTTCACCCCCCTTTTGTGTTTTTTTGCTGATTCTTTTCCAAAACGTTACAGAACTTTTACGGATTATGTAATGACACCCATTTTCTTTCTGGAATGTTGCGAAACTTTACGGATTACGCAACAATGCTCTTTTTGACTTCCGGAATGTTGCGAAACTTTACGGATTACGCAACAATGCTCTTTTTCCTTCCGGAATATCACGGAACTTTACAAATTAACTAACAATGGGTTTTAAGTACCTTGAGGCGGTCAAGCGAAGGTTGCATGCCACCAAATAATGGTCCCCAGACGAAATTAGGGTATGATAGCAGGCAACAATGCCCTTGCCGAAAACGCCTTCTTCACAACAAAAGGTCCTTCATAATTTGGAGCCCAAGGGCGCTTGATGTCTATTGCTGCTTGGATCCCAAGGGCACACGCCTCATGCTCAGCCATGTTGTTCGTGCAGTCAAAACCCAACCTAGCCGTAAAGGATATACATTGATCGTCAGGGGTAACCAAAACTGCCCCAACTCCATGACCAAGTGCGTTAGACGCGCCGTCAAACCACACAATCCATTTGTCCCTATCTTCATCCTCTACTTCCTCCTCGAACAAGGTCATAATTTCCTCATCTGAAAATTTTGGATGCATAGGCTGGTAGTCGTTGATGGGCTGTTGAGCCAGGTAATCTGCCAAGGCACTCCCCTTTATCGCCTATTGAGTGACATAAACAATGTCAAACTCTGACAATAGAACCTACCACCGAGCGATCCGTCCGGTGAGAGCGGGTTTTTCGAAGATGTACTTGACTAGGTCCATTTTGGACACCAACCAAGTGGTGTAGTTCAGCATGTACTGCCTTAGACAGTGGGCTGCCCACACCAGGGCACAGCATGTCTTCTCGAGCAAAGAGTAGCTCATTTCACATGTTGTGAACTTCTTGCTTAAGTAATAGATGGCCCATTCCCTCTTTCCGGACTCGTCATGTTTCCGCAACATACACCCCATCGACACATCCAACACAGTCATATATAGGATAAGGGTCTTCCGGGCACCGGTGGCACAAACACAAGAGGGTTCATGAGGCACCACTTAATCCTTTCAAACGCCACTTGGCAGTTGTCGTCCTATTGGACAGACTGGTTCTTATGCAATAGCTTGAAGAGAGGCTCACAAGTGGCGGTCAACTGTGATATGAACCTCGCTATGTAGTTCAAACGTCCTAGGAAACCTTGGACCTATTTCTCGGTGCGTGGCTTGGGCATTTCTAGGATGGCCTTTACTTTGTCTGAGTCTACCTCTATCCCCTTCTAGCTCACGATAAAACCGAGCAACTTTCCCGACCTGACCCTGAAAGTGCACTTTGTGGGATTCAACATTAATCGATACCTACGCAGCCTCTTGAACAACTTTTGTAAGTTGACAAGGTGTTCCTCCTCAGTCTTTGACTTGGTATCATATCATCAACGTAGACCTCAATTTCTTTCTGCATCATGTCGTGGAATAATGCTACCATAGCCCGCTAATAGGTTGCCCCACTATTCTTAAGCCCAAAGGACATCACTTTGTAGCAGAAAGTTCACCACAGGGTGACGAAGGTCATCTTCTCCATGTCCTCTGGTGTCATCTTTATTTAGTTATAGCTCGAGAACCCGTCCATGAAAAAAACAGGGAAAAATTGGCTGTGTTATTTACGAGGATATCGATGTGCAGTAAAGGAAAGTTATCATTTGGACTGGCTCGGTTTAGACCCCGATAGTTCACGCACATTCTCACATTCCCATCCTTCTTAGGGACTGGCACGATGTTGGTGACCCATTCCGGGTATCGAGCAACTGCCAAGAAGCCAGTGTCAAAGTTTTTTTTCACCTCCTCTTTTATCTTCATGGACATCTCGGGCTTCATCCTCCTCAACTTTTGCTTTACTGGGAACACTCAGGATTCAGAGGTAATCTATGTTGTACGATGTCAGGACTCAAGTCGGGCATATCTTGGTATGACCAAGCGAAGATGTCTTGGTAGTCTCGTAGCAAAGCCACCAATTCATCCTGGATATTTGTGGACATGCCCGTGCCAACTTTAACTTCCTTTCTTTCTTCGCCAACACCTAAGTTTACAATCTCCATTTCTTCTTGGTGTGGCTTCACTTCCCTGTCTTCCTATTCGACCATTCTTTTTAGCTCTAGGGGAAGCCCCCAATCCTTATCTTCCCCTTCCTCAGCTTGATTTACAAGTTGCTCAAAATCAACGTTTTGGTCCTTGGTATCATTACCTTCGCAGGACTCATTGTTGGATCCGTACCATTTAGTTGCAACAAAAATAAATATGCAAAAGAATGAAATAGATGAAAGTGCAAGAACAAATGAAGAAGAATTGTATATTTATAATTTCTTGGTAACAAAGACATGCCCAAACAGGGAGAAAACTCTAAAGCCTAGGCCCAGCAATAGGGTTAGAACTAACAAATTGCATGGAGTTTGCCATGGAAATCTTGGATTGTTTGACGATTCGCCAATTCCCCAATTCGAACTCTGGAGGACACGACCACACCTAATTTGGTTGTTCTTTAGGGGTTTCTTCGTGTATCATGGTGACCCGTCCATCGCACATCAACCCGCACTGACAAAGCTTTCATCGATCTGACACAAGGAAACCCCTTCCACTTGCACCCCTTGCGGCTAGTCGAGGCTTCTTCCCCTTCTTTCTAGGGAAATCCTACTCATGTTGGTGCGTGTATGCTCATATCCCAGTCCGAACCTTCCGCGGTTCCTTGTGAACTCTACCAAAATCGCTACGCCATTTCCGTTCCATCCCAAACCCATTCCGGGCTCGTATCCATATCCCAACATCACCCGAGCTATCATCAATGCGGCCCCAGATGAGCGTGGTTGTACCGGGGGAGACTCTACGTAAGCATTGCTCACCAATTCCAATGCCTGAAAAGATGTTTCCAAGGACTCCTCCATGGCCTCCACATAAGGCATAGAAGAATGACAACTCACAAGAATGTCTTCTTCTCCCGAGACTATAATCAATTGCCCTTCCACCACAAATTTCAACTTCTGGTGCAGTGTTGAAAGGACTACCCCAACCGAATGAATCCAAGGTTGGCCTAATAAGCAGCTGTAGGCAGGATTTATGTTCATCACTTGGAAGATAATTTGGCATACGTGGGGTCCGATTTGAATTGGGAGATCAATCTCCCCCCCTTACATCCCGGTGGCTATCGTCGAATGCCCGCACTACCATGGAGCTTGGCCTTAGGTGTGATGCATTAAAAGGCAGCTTGTCCAAAGTGGCATGACATTGAGGGAAGAGCCGTTTTCAATAAGCACTTTGAACACTATGTGGTCTAAACATTTGACAGATATGTGCAAGGCCCTGTTGTGTCCCCCACCCTCGACAGGTATTTCTTCATCGATGAATGTGAGGTAATTGTTGGTCGTGATGTTGTTGATTATGCCCCTGAAACCCTCCACAGATATGTCTTGTCCTACGTGTGCTTCATTCAAAATCTTGACCAATAGCGCCCGATGAGGATCAGAGTTCATAAGCAGTCCCAACAGAGAGATCCTAGCCGGGGTCTTATTTAGTTGTTCAATTACCTTGAACTCGCTCTGTTGGATGATTCGCAAGAACTCGGTTGCTTCTTCAGCGGATATTCCCTTTTTGTTGAAGTCGTCTTCTTCCTTAGCAAACCTTCTGGCCGGGACCTTGTCATTCGAAATCGGGTTCGCCTTATGGCTCTCTTCCATGCCTACCTTTGCTTTCCCCTTTGGGTCTTTGGATCACACCGGTGGCTCAGGTGCTGCGAAGATCTACCCCCTACGAGTCATGACGCCCATGCCAGAGATGTTTGTGACCTTAGAAGAGGATGGATCATCTTTAATGTGCATGACGGACGCGTCCTTCCTTCTGTCAGGCCCTTATATGGCGTACCTCCATGGCATCGCCTTGTCACTCTTGTAGGGGAAAGAGGCATGCTTCTCAACTGGGACAGGCTGGAAACCTCGGGACTTTTGTGTGGCAACATCCCTGGTGAAGTGGATCACCAATGGCTTAGGTTTGCTCGGGCTCTTATCAAATGACTGCATGCACACATCTCCTTCCCCCTTTATTGCGCCACAAACTTCAATTAGGCCTTTGTCCATCATTCCCTGTAGCAGCTCCTCTGCCACCGAGCATGTCTCCATGTCGTGTGATGCCCCCGGATGTATCAAACAAGAATCTCCCTTGTCCCCATCAAGGAAAATCATGTCCTCTTTGCACAACGCTTCCAATATGAACCTCTTAGAGGTTAACATATATTCCATCTGCTTTGGGCCCCAAGGTCCACACTCCTCCACCGCATTAACCGCCGATCCCCCATGACTGGCGAGAGGATTTGCCCTTACGTTCGAGCTATCCTCTTGAAATGTCAGTCACCCTGCGTCAATCAGACTCCATACCTTGTGTTTGAAGGCCACACATTACTCTATTGAATGCCCCGGGACACCCCCATGATAGGTGCAAGTTGCATTGGGGTTGTACCATCGAGGGAAGGGAGATTGGTAGATCTTCCTGGGGTTCACCGCCGCCATCTGGCTGGTGATCAAGGATGGTAGCAGGTCAGCATACGACATCGGGATTGGGGAGAATTCTATAGGCTTCTTTGTTGGAAAATTCTTTCCCAAATTGGTGCTTATGCTGGGATTGGTGTTGTCGGCGGGACGAGATTGTTCGGGAAATGAGTTTTGTGGGGGAGGCCTTTGTGGTTGAGTAGGCAACCTTTGTTGGACGGGCGCCGGATTGGGAGGGTTTCCGACGTTGGCCGAATAACTTGGTTGGTGTAGGGAATATTGGTAAGTGGGGTTGTGAGGGGTTTGTTGGGATTTAGGCCATGTAGGAGCTGAAGTTACAGCATGGGTGTCTCCCTCCTTCTTCTTAGCTCCACTCGCTCCGAACCTCCTATTGTTTGTGCTTGCAGAAGCAACATAATTGAACTTTCCCTTTCTCAAGCCTACCTCAATCCTCTCACCCGCAAATACCAAATCTATGCAACTAGAGGGCATGTAACCCACCATCTTCTCATAGTAGAACACTAGCAGTGTGTCCACTATCATGGTTATCATTTCTCTTTCCATCATGGGGGGTGCAATCCTTAAGAAGATTGGATAGAAGACCCTAGAGATAGAAGACTCCAAGAAGATTGGGCCAGAGATGCAAGAGAAGGCCCTAGGGTTCTCATGAGCCTTAGGGTAGATTTCGGGCCCATTGGGCTAAGTATGAGCCCACTTATCTTTGTACATATTAGATTAAGGTTTTATTATTTTTGGGCCTTGTATTTAGGGCTCCATAATGTAGGTAGGGTACCTAGAAATGTAGGATTTTTCGGTCCTTGTATTTTAGGGCACCTAGACTAGTTTTTGTATTAGGGGTAATTTTGTAATTTCACATGCATTAAGTGAATATTTGATGTGTGTTGGAAAATAAATTTAATTGAATTGGGAGAAGCCCAATCCAATTAAATTTTAGAGGGGGAGGTGATCATTTGCTTGCTACACCCTATTGCCACATCATATAGTCATACTTTGTGCATGTCCTTCATGCTTTACATGCCTCATGACACCTAAGCACACTTACTGGAGAATCTTTGACTTGATCTTGGATTAGTGGGCTGAACCATAGCTAAATTTCACTAATCATAATTAGTGAAATTTTGGCTCCACAAATTCAAGTAAAATTTGAATAGAAATTCAAATTTTCCTCCAATTTTGTGTGACACTTAGGCTATAAATAGAGGCCATGTGTGTGAATTTTTTCAACTTTGATCAATTGAGAATTAAAGTTCAAAGTTCATACTTCTTTAGAGACACTAAATTTCGTGCTCTTCTCTTTATCTCCCTTCATTCACCTTCTTCTACCTTCAAGCTCTTATCCATGGCTTCCTATGATGGTGAGCCTCTTCTAGACTCATCTTCTACTTGAAGTGGTGTCTCCATCATCTTTCTCCTTCTCCATTCTGCTGCAATCAGACCTCAAGAAGCAAAGGAATCCATTGATGAAGAAGATCCAAGGCCTACAAGCTCCACATGGAGCTATATTATGTGGTATCAAAGCATCTTCATCTAGGTGATGTTCTTTTGCTTCCTCTATCTTTTTGTTCGGTGAATTCTCTTTAATTCCTTGTTCTTCATCTTATTCTCCATTTTCTTGAGGTTTGGTGCTGTTTAGAGTAGATTCAAAAAAAATAAACCGATTAAATCTTAGATCTACACTTGTTCTTGCATTTCTATGGTTCAAATTTTGTAGATCTACTCTTGAATCATGTTTTTGTGTTGATTTTAGGTTCTATCATTTTTCATTCATAATATTCTGGTGCTGAACCTTAGATCTAAATTTTCTTTCAAAAGATTGATTAGAAAAAAAACACAAAAATCTAAGTGTAAATCACTTAATCCATGTTGTCTTAGAGTCATGTTTAGTCATAGTAATTGTCACATTATGTTCTAAGTTTGTGTTGAATTTTTATTTTGTTGATTGAATTATAGATACATTTGTTCGTGTATTCTTGTCATTATTAGCCTATGTTTTGAATTTTGAGTCTAATTCATGCATGTTATTTAGTTCATAACATGTTCTAAATCAATTCCTAGAAGTAGTCTTGTTGTTGAACTCTTTTTTTTTTTGTTTTCTAAGTTTCCTACATGATGTCTAGGATGAAGTTGAGTTGTGGTGTTGAGTTGTGGCTGGATTTGTGAATCAAAATAAGTCTTAAGCTCTCTTGAATTGTGTTATTCAAGATAATTGAGCATAAGCAAACACAAATTGTAACTATCCAAGCCTTAAGCAACATAAACACTACTCTTGATTTCTAGGTTGAAATCGCTGGTGCTGGCAGCTTGAACATACGAACTTGTATAAATTTCTGGGAATTGGTAACTACGTGTTTTGAGCTGAAATTTTTACTTAATTTTCTAGACATCTGGAGAAAAATTATGAAAAAAGAACCAAGCAATTTGGATTAAAGGAAAAAATAAGAAAAATCACACAAGTTGGCAGAAAAATCAGTGTGCAGGAAAAAAAAGTGAAAGGGAAGTGTGCTTGTTGTTTTGGCTCAAAATTTGTTCTATAATTGGTGCCTATTTTATACCAATCCTAGTTCTGAAATTTCAATTGAAAATTAGTGTGAAAAAAAAAGTTCCAAAACTAGAGGTTTCTTGAGTCTTTTTATTTTAGTTTTTTTACTCTACTCTAGAGCCATTCTAAGTTTCTCTTTGAGTCCTAGCTTGCTTTTATGTGCTTTTCATTGCTTTAATTGTTGAAAAATACCTGAAAATTTGTCTTGTTAAAACTCTATTGGTTTAGCTTTCATTTCATTTTTTGGGTCTTTGGTTATTGCTTGTCTCTTTGTTTCCTTGTTTGTGAGTTGCCATATAGGGAATTAGAAAGGAGGATTGGTGCCATCCCTTGAAGAATTTGAGTCAAGAAGCAAGGGGAAAACCACCTTAAGAGCTATTGGACTAAGAAGCACTCCAAATTGAGTGAATCGCCAAAGAGAGAACAACCATCAAAATTGAGAACCTTGTTGTAATTTTGTAATTGACAATTTACTTACTTTCATTGCTTTCAAATTTTGTAACAAAAAGGTCTTTCATTGGAAGTAAGTTGGGAGCCTCCAATAGGTCACCCTACTTCCATTTGTGTGTAATAATTTTAGGCAATTTTCCCTTAGGATTGTGAGTGTTTTGTTGGAAACATTAAATGTGGTCATCCAAACACTCTTAGGATTCGCCTAGTTTACATTTCTTGCTTACTTTCATAGCTTATTTCCTTTACCGTCCATTGTCAAACCACCTAGATAGTTTGCCTTTTACCAATTAGTTTTTACCTTATCTTTCACACCTCTTTTATTTATTTTGGCTAGTTTCAACCATAGTTTCTTTTACCTTTTTTTTTCAAACCCCCAACAAGAAAGAACCATAACTTAAGAACCAACATGAGTCTTCATTCTTCATCTAGTGTTAATGGTGAGGGTTCTACTCCTAAGGACCCCTTGTATAAAATATTAGATGAGTTGAGATCCCTTAAGTTATGGAAAGAAAAACAAGAGAGAAAAGAAAAAGGTAAAAAAGAGTGGAAGAAATAAGTCAAGATGAAAGAGAGAAAGTAAGAGAGGAAGAAAGAAGAAAAATAATGAAAGAAATGAAAAGAGAAAAACATGCCTCCTATAGTAGTCATGACTCTTGCAAGAGTTTAAGTGAAGAACTTAAAACAAAGGTTGCAACAGGCGATGTTGAGGAGCTCCCGCGGCATCAGGCTGAGGTATACCACTAAACGCTGGTCCCTCAGTGGCGAATGTAGGGTATGGTTCGAAGTCACCCAGAGCATGATCCCGAGGCTCTTCACAGGCTTCCCCTACAGGCTGAGTGAAAGGTGCATGTCCTAACTGGGGTTGCTGGCCTTCAAGGGGAATGGGAACGGAGTGGTTAGGGTTCTTCTTAGGCATGTGCACTGCATTGGGTGGTGTATAGTTGGGAGTTAAGCCATATGGGAAAGAAGTCCTATTTTTCCCCATGTGAGGACCGCCCGTGCTGCCTAACACCTCTCTTCCCTGACCTATCATGTCCAGGACTGGTTGGCTTGTTTGGTTTATGGCGGATGGATGAGTCGGATCCACCTCAGTGGCGGCAACTGCGGCCACATTGTTCTCCTTCATCCGCTTCATACTTAACATGGCTTCCATCATGGAGGTCATTTGATCCTTCATGGCCTCCATATCGGCCTTCATTTGCTCTTGCACTTGTTCTATCTCACCCATGATTTTAGTTTTGGAACGAGTTTGATAGGGGTGTAGTAAAGCGCATTTGTTCCTTTTGGTTATTGTGTTTACTTTGACTACGACTGATAAAAGAACAAAATGCAATGAGTAATGCGACAACGAATTAAACATGAATACATGATAATGGTAAGTTGTCGAAGTATTGAACCAACGCAGAAATTTCACCAAAGACATAAGGTTGAATCAAATCTCATTTTCATTAAGAGACAATATTGTTTATCTTGTCAAAGTCAAAGCATAAATACAAACGCCTCAGCGGTTCCTAATTATGTGGGACATCAACTCGATCATATGTTGACAATAATCGAAAAGCCCATGAACTTCCACGGGAGCTGAGTACACGTCCGCCATTGCCTTGGCTTTGGCTAATAGCCTGGGAAGCTCTTGACTCCCATTCAGAGTGAAATCGAACTTATCCATCCACATCATAGCTTCTCCGTGTAATGAATCTATCACTCTCTCTCTTGTTTCCTTTTCCGCTTGCAGAGCCGATACTTTTGCATGCTCATCCTTTAGCCTTTGCTCATGGTTAGCAACTAGGTTTAACTTCTCTTTATACTGGTCAATGATTGTCCACATATTCTCTTCCGTCCTACTCAACTATTCAGTCAAGCTCTTCTTCAACCATTGACAAGCCTTCAACTCGTCCTCTAGTATCATACTTTCCACCCTCCACTCGTCCCTTTTGGCCCTTCAAAGCTTGAGTTCGTTGTTGCTGCCCCATAAAGCCCCTCAGAACTTATTTCGGGCCCATTCTTCTTTTCGGGCCCTCTTCGTTTCTCGTTCTAACACGGTTGTTGCTTCCTCTAAGCTCCTTATCCTTTCTTTCCACCGCATTCCATGCTTTTCAGACTCTTTGAAGCATTATTGCATTGGGGTCACTGAAGCCTCATGCGATGAAAGGCGCGATACTCTCTTCTGATGGTGCCCCTTTCATAGGGTAGCCTAGTTGTCTTATGACAAGTACAGGATTATAATTAATACAACCCCTCGTTCCCATCAAGGGGACGTTTGGGAACCCTTCACATGAGGACAAAACTCTGGCCCCTCCTTCCTTCCATCGAGGGAACCAATTAACGGACGCCCCTACCATACCCGCCATGAGCTGCTCCCAATTTGCTTTCCCTTTCTCGGCACATATGTAGTGACCTTGTAGGGGACAAACATGTCTACTTTCATGATGAAAAATGTGAAAGACCAGCCATACATAAAGAGCGAGTGTGCAACAGACAATTCTCGCGTTGTTCTTCTTGCATCTCTGGTCAAACGTGTCATAGGCATCAACCAAAACAACAACGGCCGAACTTTCCTTGCTATGGTGATAAGCAAGAAAAGCATTGATCGCCGCTAGATCCATTAGCCCATCCACATTTGGAAAGAGGACGACCCCAAACACCAATAGTGCTAAAACATCAATGAAAGAAGTCCACTCTCCTTGATCCGCCAAAGCTTTCGCTTTCTCTTCCAAGCGCTTCTTTGGTATCCCAACCACCCCATTTCTATTTTGTTTCACTCGTTCCAATTCTTGCACCGAGATCTTGACCACCTTTGCTACTCTTGCCATGGAGGGGTAAAACCCAGAAAACAGATACGACTTCCTTCCTCCTAGCGAGCATCCCAAGATCCCTTCAAACTCTTCTACGGTTGGTACCAACTGAAAGTCCCCAAATGTGAAGCACCTTAGCGGCTGGTCATAGTACTGAGTGAAGGATGCGATGACTTCCACGAAAACTTCTATCATAGTCAAGTCCCAGATTTTCCCATATGTCTTGCGGAAAGCTTGACGTCGAACTTGATCTATCCACTGCCCTAGCTCTCACAAATTGGCTACTTCTACGCTCTTGATTTTGACATGATAGAACCTTTTCATAAAAGAGGGTGCTTGGTTTGATCCCATGTTTGCTAGAATGAAAAACTTTGCTGATCAATACTTCGACACCCTATCATAGAAGAAATATGACAAATGCATGAGGGAATGTTTATGCTATGCATGACAAAAATGCATTTTATTTACAGACACAAGAGCCCAGAAGACTATCTCTTCTTAGCCACAATGCATTGGGCATCATGGTTCATTTGCACTCATTACCATGGTGCCCCCATGCATGCATTTAAGAAGGTGATGCGGACCTTCCGACTTTCTATGACAAAATGACGAGACAAATGCAATGCACGAGTGACGACACAGTATGAGTACTGTCATACCCTAATTTTGTCCGGGAACCATTGTTTGGTGGCATGCAACCTTCGCTTGACCGCCTCGAGGTACTTAACCCCCATCGTTAGGTAATCCGTAAACGTCCGCAACATTCCGGAAGTAAAAAAGAAACATTGTTGCGCAATCTATAAAGTTCCGCAACATTTCGAAAAGAAAATGGATGTCGCTACGGAATCTGTAAAGTTTCGTGAGATTTCGGAAAGAAAACAGCCAAAAACACAAAAATGGGGGGGGGGGGGTGAACTTATCAAGATAGGGGTGTAAATAGCAATTCGAGTCTAGGCCCTTCCGGAACATTTTGGAAGTTGGGTTGCTTAAGGAGGAAGCAACTGGGCGGCAAGCTCCTCCACGATTTTGAAAAATGGTTTCCGGGGCTTCCGTAATGCTTCCGTAAAATTTCTGAAAACCTTGGGTAAACATATTTCACTTAACATTGATGAAAGGGAAGAGAAAAAAAGATGAAAATCAAATCCGAAACACTTCCGTAACTTTTCCGTAAAATACGAAAAGAGGGGTGAACTTAGTAATTCGGGTGCGCTTAGAAATCTTCTTCATTAAGTCTCTGGGCGGCAAGCACCTTTCTTTTTCCCTATAAATAGGGGAAGGGGGCTGTTTCAAAAAATACTCATCACCCCTTAGCTATGCATTTCGGCTATTTTGGGCAAAAAACACGTTTTCGTGAAGAAAAATCGAGTCGAAGTGCTTCCGTAACGCTTCTGTAAGCGATTCTGTGGAAATTCTTCATCGTTCTTCACTGTTCTTCGTTCGCTCTTCGTCGTTCTTCGGTCTTCAACCGATAAATTCCCGAAATCGAATCTTTCAACTCATTCTATGCACCCTTAGTGGTCCCTACTTGTTTTGTGTACTTTCACTTTAATTTTGCTTACTTTCAGTTTTCTTTTTTTTCGTTTTTAACGTGCTTTAACTGTTTATTTAAGCCATTTTCTCACCTAATAAATGATAAAATGAATTTCAACCAATCATTTGCGTTGTAATCTCGTTTAATCACTGTTAAAACAAAATCTAACCGATCATTCACGCTGTAATCTTGGTTAAACCAAAAAAGGCAAAATAATAATAAAATACTCAAAATATCTTTGAATAAAATAATCAAAAAAATCAATCGGACGTTTTTCTTTGGAAGTTTCCTTGGATCAATTGACTAATAACCAATGTGAAACTAAGGCTAAAATCAACTCACAAATCAAGCTTTGTCCGCAAAAAGTCACTAAAAACCGTTTTAAGGTTCAACGCCTTAAACGATCCTCTTTGCTTTTATCGGTTAACATGGACCGTTCAAAAGCATAAAATCAACATGTAACTTTACCGCTTTTGCGAGAACTGCGTAGGTCTGATTTCCTCTTCGATGGAGGATACGTAGGAGCAAAAGCCCTGCTTTTGTCGACCTCGTGAGATGGTTAGAGGTCCAACGCCTTAGCTTCCTCACCAAGTAAAATGGATCATTTTAAGGTCCAACGCCTTAAATGACCCCCTTCCAAGTAAAAAGAATCACTTGATTCGCCCCTTCTAAAAGAACAACGTAGGTCTGATTTCCTTATCACAATTGAGGAATACGTAGGAGCAAGGGAAGCACCCTTGTCGACCACAAAAAGATAAAAATACAAAAAAGGCATAAAAAGACAAAAACATAAAAAAGGGAAAATAAAACAAATTGAAGTCATATTTGCACACTTGATTAAAGGTTGTTGTACCTTGTGACGGACGCGTGGGGTGCTAATACCTTCCCCGTGCGTAAATACAACTCCCGAACCTTTCACGATTAAAGTTCGTAGACCACACATTTCTGGTTTTTCCGACGTTTTCCTCGAATAAACGTTGGTGGCGACTCCACGCATTTTCCTTTCTTGGAAGACGCACCCGTGAGCACTTGCGTCGCCCTCCCGCCGAAGGGTAGGTTGCGACAAGTACACATACATGGGAGCATGTGTTTGATGGCACAAAGAGAAAACATACAGGACGAACGAGCATGGTAACGCAATCAATTAATGCCGAAATGACATAACAACAAGGCAAGCACAAGAAAGATGCACACAATCATGACATCATAAAGATATGCATGGCTATATCAAGGAAACAAAACATAGTGTGTTTGTTCCGTGCCCCTATTTCAGGAACCTAATGGGAGGGACTAAAGGTTTGCTACTTAGTGATAACTTCCAAGGTGGTCACACATATCTTTCAAAGGTTTCTAGAGATATCATCCTCTTTGATATCAGACATTGTGGCGGTAGAGACTACCAGTGATAACGTATCATCAAAGAGAAACAATCTAGATGAGGTTTCATTGTCATCAAGCGAGTCAGAGAATCAGCATGACCACAGATCAACCTCCACTTCCTATGTTCCCATGGACCTGGGTATAGGACCCTAATAATTCACCGTGTGTGCAAAGGCGTAGGTGCCATGTGTGCATCAAATAAACAAATATTTATAAATGCATGTATTAAGTAAACAACCACACCAAATATAAAAGCATCGACAGAGTTATATGAACACAGGAGCATGAAAGAAAGAAAGGGAAACAAAACCAAGAGAAAATCATGATAAATATTGCACACAGATTAAATGGGTTAACTCTCTAAAAGAAGTCCCTAGTGGAGTCGCCAACTGTCGCAACCTACCATTCGACGAGAGGGCGAGGTGAGACCCAAGGGTGCATCTTCCAAGAAAGGAAAACGCACGGGAGTCTCCACCAACGTTTATTCGAGGAAAATGTTAGAAAAAACCAAAAAGGGGTCTGTGAATTTTAAGAATAAAGGTTCGGGAGTTGTTTACGCGCGGGGAAGGTATTAGCACCCCATGCGTCTGTCACAAGAGACAACAACCTTTAATCGAGTGTGCAAAATCATGACTTCAATATTTATTTTATTTTCCCTTTTTTATGTTTTTTACTTTTTTGGGTCGACAAGAGCGTGGCCCTTGCTCCTATGTACCCTCAAGTGCGATGAGGAACTCAGACCTACGTAGTTCTTTAAAAGCAAGAAAGTTACGCGTAGAGTTGATTTTAAACTTTTGAAAGGTTCATTTAACCAATAAAAGTAAAAGAGACCATTAAGGCGTTGAACCTTGAACGGATTCAAGTGATTTTTATGGATAAAAGCTTGGTTATGTGTTAATTTTAACTTTGGTTTCACTTATTTACTTTCAAACTCATTTAAAGGCGACTTGTGAAGTAAATGACCGGTTGAAACTTTATTTTACAAAGATAAAATGAGATTACGGCATAAACGATCGGTTGAAACTTTATTTTTCAATGATAAAATGAGATTATGGCACAAATGATCGATCGAAACTTTCTTTCACAATGAAATGAGATCATTGATGGTAGAAGAATGAAGATGAAGATGTACAAAGCAACAAAAGGGACCCCTGAGGGTGCATAGAGCGAATTCAAAACTTTAAAATAGAAACTAACTGGTTGACGAACGAAGAACGATGTAGGAATCGGTCACGGATGCGATTCGGAAGCACCTTGGCCTCATTTTTTCTTCTTCTTTCTCCTTCTTCTCCTTAATTTCACTAAATCCTTTCAATGTTGAAAGTCTAAACCCCTTCCTTCAGCCCCCTCACGCCTATTTATAGGAAATGAGGGGAGGAGGTTGATCAGCAGCTCGCCCAAGCGAGCTGTTGCTTCAACCTAAAGTAACCTTGCTTGCCCAGGCGAGCTGGTTACTTCACCCCTAAGTCTTTTAGGGGCCTAGGCTAGCCTGGGCGAGCTAGGGGTCTGAAAAAGCCTCCAAATGACCCTTTTTCCCTCCCTTTTAGGTATTTTTCGAATTCTTTTTCGAAACATCAGAAAACCTTTTGGATTGCGCGACAACTGGTGTTAAGCAGCTCAATTTGGCTAGCAAGAATCAAAACATTTGCAAATGATCATCCCCGGATGAAATTAGGGTCTGACAACCTTTTTACGAATTAGGAAGTATTTTTTGAGGGTATTGAGGATTGTGACCGCAAGAAAATATCGTGATCATCGTTCTTCCCTTGTTGGTATGTTTATGCTAATTTCATATAGGTTGTCTAGTTGTGATTTGATCATGAGTGACTAGTCGCCCTAGTCCAGGAGCTATGTTGTAACTATTCAATTGTACTTTTTTCTTTGTTCTTAGTGGAATTCCTTAGTGTTTAATATTAATTAATTTTCTTCCTTATTTCTATTGTTTCTTTGGGAATTGATCATTCTTATGCCTAATCGAATGTACTATTGTAATCATTTGCGTATGTTTGGTAGACCTTGGTAGAGAATGCTTTACACTAAATTGTACAATCAAACTATTTGGTAGGGGTTTTCATGGGCCGGTTCGGGCCGATTTTGACTAAATTTAGAACACAATTCAATCAAATTTGATTGGTTTGGTTCGGTTGGATTTTCACAATTTTTTTTTGAAACCCAACTCAACCCATTAATGAACGATTTGGTTCGGTTCGGACCAATGAGTTACCCATTTAAATTTGATCTTTTTTTCTCTTAGAACTATTATTTTATATCATGATTCATCCAAATATCCAATACAATTAACACAATATTATCAAATGTCTGAAAGTAGTAAAATTGATTCCTTTAATACCATCAACATAATATTCTAAAATAGACTAATACAAATTAAAACAAAGTATTCTTCAATGAGATTTACTATAATAGTCTGAATCACAATTATTTCTTACAAACTAATTTCTTGCAATAAGCTTTGCTACAACCAACCAAATTTGTTGCAACTAGATTTGCTGAAACAAATGAACAAAATATGATCCATTAATATTATAAACATGACAGAAAAAATAAATATGAAAAAGAGGTGAAACAAGTAACAATGCATCTGAAATAATACCTTAAGAAGTTTCAACACTAGTAGTCCCAATACTTCCAACACTTGGAGTTTCAACGCTTGGAGTCCCAATATTAGCAGTATTTAAAGTCAAAACAAACAACTTTAAATTTTTTTTATCAGTTTTGATTAGTTTGGTTTGATTTTGATCGAATCTGTAAATCTAAACTGTGATCCAACCCATACATGAAAGATTTTGATCGGTTCGGTTTTGACCCAAATACATAAATGATCCAACCTAAATTGTTTAGATCGATTTGGGTCAATTCAGGTTTCCGAGTGACCTGTATCGGTGAACACTCCTTTTAATTGGGTAATCTGATAAATTAACTAATCCTTAATTGATTATATCTTTTGACTTAAATTAATATATCTATGATCATTGGAGTATTGATTTGAGACAAAGAACATCATTAAACTTGTTCATAGGCCATGGTTGATCTTTGGAATCGATAATTAATTGTGGGAGGAATTTCATGAGAATTAAGATTGGAAGAAAATTGGTACTAGTAAATAATAATCACTGGTCGCTTTTAATTAAGATCACTTAAATCTCTCTTTTGCGATAGTTAATTTATTTTTTCTTAAAATAAAAAACCATAAAAAAGCTTCAATCTTTTTTTAGTTATCTTGATTATTTAGTTTAATAATTTTGACTATTTAAAAAATATAATTGGTGTCTAAGATACGCCAAACTTAAATCCCCGATACTACTATATAAGGTACCCTTACTCTTGTGTTAATATTATTTTTACGCATGACTTCTACCAAAATTGTTTTCAATCCCGGCATTGTTGAACTTATACTTCTGCGATATGTGCAGATATCATTATATATATATATATATATATATATATATATATATATATATATATATATATATATATAACATATAATTTGTTTCATTTATTTATTTATTTATAGTTTTATGAACACGTTTCATGTAACTGTTATTTTTTTAGGATGGTGCAAAGTGACTATGATTTTAATGATTTAGTGCAAGTATTTCGTGGCCCTAGAATACATGTATTAATTAAGGATGGTTTCACTGAGAAAAAACAACCTTATAGGATTTCATCAACTTGATTCAACGTTAGAGGTATGTAACATTCTATTTATCTTTTGTTAACTTTTTTCAAAAATAATTAATTCTATTTTTTTTCATTTCTAGATATAACATTTTCTATATGCGATCTTAATTGTAGAATGAAGAGTACGCAGTTTGGGTAAAAGTTTTGGATGTTATTCCCAAGGATAACTGGTGGTATTAATCATGCAATTGTCTCAATCCTATGACGTATAAAAGAGATTCTTTTAACTGCGAGTCATGCAATGATTGGGATATATAATCCCACTCCTAGGTTAATTTTTTTGTTATTTTTAAACACTGAACATGCATGTCATATGGACTTGAATTAGTTTACGTAATATTTCTAGATTTAAGATTAAATATTTATATGTCCATATATTTAATAATATATTAATAATATTTCTCTGGCCTTGATATTGAGTGATGGACATAATTCATTGACTTTTGACTTCTCTAATTTGGATCTGATGAAGTTAATTAAAAGAAGTTGTAAAGAAGTATTGTTGGGAATTGAGGTTTTTTTATATAAACATTCTTTTTATTTACTTAATTTATTTCTTATTCATAGTTTAATATGTCATTTTATGTTTTTAATTCAGAAATCTACTATCAAGGAATTGTCATTTCCTGTTAAGAATCTCAATGCTAAGAATTTTCTTATCGAGTTTTAGGTTGCTTTTGCAAGATTACAGGTATATGTGATGACATAGATGTCATTCGCATGGTCCAAAATAAGCAAACAAATGAAAAGATGCTTAATTCTAAATAGGTTCATTTTTCACTTACACTACTTTTTTTATAACTGTTTTCATTAAATAGGGATCTAATTTCATTAAATACTTCAACACGTTGGTCATATGTCTCATTTTATGCATTTGGTATCTGTTACTTCTCAACCAGATGTTGCTTCAAGCAACACATCTATTTCTCGATTCAGATTCTCATGGAAAGCTTAAAGATCCTATTGTTATATTTGAGGGTACTACCACTGACTTGGATCCACTACACGGACTTGAAGTTGTACCTGCCTAGTCAATATTTATCCAATGCTCAAAACCGAACAGAATCTACCATGATTTTTTATAAAATATAGAGAATACCAAGCATAAGTCAAGATACCATAACCCCAACTAGGTTGGCACCAGGGCATAACGACATCACAAGCAGGCACCTCCTAAGTATTATTCAAAAAATCAAAAATCCATAAAAGAAGACGAGAGTACAAGTGGGGGAGACTAAACCAAACTTACTAGAAATGAAATCTAAAACTAGGCAGACCCATCCTGTCTCTAAAGAAGGGTTTCCCAACACAGAGAGGCAAGGATTCCCACTAGTGACCCATGTTCCATAACACCCAAGTTTGCCATCTTATCAGCACAACAATTAACCGTCCTATAAATGTGAGAAATTACAAAATGCATAGATTTAGTGCAAGCTACACAGTTCATCCAACAGTTATAAAGCTGCCAAGGAACAATATTAAAGTTGTTAAAAGCCATAGTAACCAAAGATTTCTCCAACCTTTTTTAAAAGCAATATCAATAGCTTCCATGGCTCCAATAAGCTCTGCTTTTTATGATAAAGAGACTTCAATGTGGAGGGAGAAGGCACCCATGAAACTTCCTCTGAAATCTCTAAAATTACCACCATAAGCCACCAATCTCGGCATTCCTCTGGCAGCGCCATCAATATTGCATTTATACCAACCTGGCAAAGGGGGAGACCAAGATACTTGCAAAATTCTAGGAGCTCTTGGAGGATGTCCAGATACCCGAAAAACTTGAAACACAAAGAAGCCAAACATTGTGTTGTGCATGAAACCTTTAGGCAGATTACCTGATAGGGAAACATCAACTACAATTTCACATAAAATGTGAGCTTTACTAAAAGGAACTTTTTGAAAACGTGCATTGTTTCTGCTAATCCAAATAAACCAGGTAGTATTTATCACAACAGCGACGAAGATATCTTTCAATTGAGGACTAGCCGCTTGTCTATTAATAATCATGCTATGTATTTATTAGTCAACTTATTATCCAAAACTTATTAATTGGTTGTATTTTGGATACCAAGGTATCTAATATTATTGAAGTTTTTGCTTACTGTTATTATATAACTTTTAAGGTTTTTCGTTCTGATTATATTTTTACTCGGTAACTTAGAATAGTATAAATGTTTATATTAAACTATTTATTTTATAATAATATAATAAAACCATAATTTATATAAATTAAAAATATTATTAATATCAATTTCACTATTAATAAAACATGAAATATAATGTAGAGTTTCAAGTCAAAAGATAAGGTGCATGCATATTGGGAATTTGGTTTTTATCACTAAGGTTTAAGTGGCTTAAATGTGAAAAATTACATTTTATTAGATGAAGATTATTTGAATGGATGCATTGAAAGTTGTTTTTGTTTCAACTTCCAAGAAAACTTATTTACTATAGTTGGTGGTAATCTTCACTATAAATAGAGAAGAGATTTAGTTAAAAATAAAAAACAACATATGAAGAGAGAGTGTATGAGAAGATATATTATGAAACAAAGTCACTTTGTTGAGAGAAAAGTGTCTTTGTGTGAGTGTTATCATTTTTTGTAACTATTGAGTGAGATACTCGAATTTGTAGAGTGATACACTATTTTGGGTGAGTTACAATCTTGCAATCATTTTTGTGATAGTGAAATATTTTTTGAAACGATTTTGTGAACGTATGCAAAAGGTGTCGAACACGTTAAATTCTTGTGTTTGTTATTATTTTTCATACGATGTAATCTTTGTTGTGTTCTCATGATCCTTGTGGGTGTGAGTAATTTTGTTTGTAAGAGCGTTGATTGCCCAACAGTGGTATCAGAGCTATGGTCGGGAACACACAAAGGTTCGAGATACCGTTGTTTGATGGAAAGATAAATTTTATGATTTGGCAGAGTACTATTCAAGACCTTTTGGTGCAACAAGGTCTTGATCAGGCATTAGAAGATGAAATACCGGCTTCTATAAATGAAACCGAGTGGACTAAGATCCAAAGGAGGACTGTGAGCACGATTTGGTTAACCCTTGCTCTCGAGATAAAACACAACATGTTGAAGGAGACAACACTGAAGGTCTTATGGGAGAAGTTCGAGAATATCTATGCGTCAAAGTTGCTAATCAATCGCCTTTGTTTGAAGATGGAGTTTTATCAACTCAAAATGGAGATGGGAGGAGATCTCCATGACCACATCAACAAGTTCAATCAACTAGTAAGTCAACTATTGAATGCAGATGATAAACTCTCTAATGAGGAGCAGACACTATTGTTGTTGGCCTCACTACCAAGGTCCTTCAAAGCTTCGGTTCAAACGTTGCTTGTGGAAAAATCAACTTTGAATTTGGATGAGGTGACTGCCGCTCTTAGAGAAAATGAGAGAATGATGAGAACTGAAATTGTTGATGATGAACACAATGCAATAACTGTGGTGGAGTCTGAGCAAGGGAAAAATCATTCAAGGAGACATGATGGGCCAAGAGGAAGATCAAAATTGCAGTCGCGTCCGCAACGAGATATGAGTAACATACAATGCTACTATTGCGATGAGAAAGGTCATGTGCAAGTGAGGAGCAAACAGATGAAGGAGGACTTGAATAAATTAAGAGATATGAACAAAAATGGCGCCAACTCCTAAGATAATGTATTAAAAAGTGATGAAGATGATGTGTTTTTGGCAACAAATGATGAGGTTGCTAAAACAAAATGGGTGATGAATTATGTTGCCTCAAAGGATATTTGCAGAGATTGAGAGATCTTTGATACTTTAAAAATTGATCGAGAATTCGACCATTTCAGGTTATGGAATGGTGGAAAAATAAAGCTTGAACTTTCTCAAATGTGAGGTTTGTACCATCTGCTGTTGTTAATATGATTTCTATGGGGGAGATGACATTGCAAGGGTACAAGTATGTTGGTTCAAAGTGGGGATGCAAGGTGTACAAGGGGAGACACTTGGTGTTTCGATGACAGAAAAATAAAGGTAACCTTTGTTATTTGGATGGATAAGTCTTGAAGAGGAATCATGATAGCAAAGTGAAGAAGAAAGTGAAGTTTTCTAATATTGTCGAAGTGTTGGAAGAGACTTTCATTGGAGGGGGAGTTTGTTCACTTTCAAATTGATCGAATGATATTTCTCTTTTGGCTTGAGGGGGAGAATTGTAGAGTTTCAAGACAAAAAAGATAAGGTGCATGCATATTGGGAATTGAATTTTTATCATTAAGGTTTAGGTGGCTTAAATGCAAAGTGGAAGATTGCATTTTACTATATGAAGATTATTTGAATGGATGCATTGGAAGTTGTTTTTGTTTCAACTTCCAAGAGAACTTATTTATTATAGTTGGTGGTAATCTTCATTATAAATAAAGAAGAGATTTAATGAAGAAACAACAGATGAAGAGAGAGTGTGTGAGAAGAGATATTATGAAACAAAGTCACTTTATTGAGAGAAAAGTGTCTTTGTGTGAGAGTGTTATCATTTCTTGTAACCATTGAGTGGGGTACTCGGGTTTATAGAGTGATACACTATTTGGAATTATTGGGAAATACCCAAGTCCCACATCGGCTGCCTCAATCCTTGGAGTGCGGCTTATATATCTGTTGGGCAACTTCACTTAATGCCAATTGGTTTTAAGATGAAATCTAACATGGTATCAGAGCAGGCTCTAACCCTGGGACCTCGCATTCGCCTCTGCTGCAACAAGCACCCACCATTTGTGGTTCACGCACCAAGCCCAATAAGTGCTGGGCGTGAAGGGGGTGTATTGGGAAAATACCCAAGTCCCACATCGGCTGCCTCAATCCTTGGAGTGCAGCTTATATACCTGTTGGGCAACTTTACTTAATGCCAATTGGTTTTAAGATGAAATCTAACATGGTATCAGAGCCAGGTTCTGACCTTGGGACCTCGTCTTCACTTCCGCTGCGACGAGTACCCACCATTTGTGGTTCACGCACCAAGCCCAATAAGTGCTGGGCGTGAAGGGGGTGTATTGGGAAATACCCAAGTCCCACATCGGCTGCCTCAATCCTTGGAGTGCGGCTTATATATCTGTTGGGCAACTTCACTTAATGCCAATTGGTTTTAAGATGAAATCTAACAGGAATGAGTTATAATCTTGTAATTATTTTTGTGATAGTGAAATATTTTTTGAGATGGTTCCGTGGATATAGGCAAGTGGTTCCGAACCATGTTAAATTCTTATGTTTATTATTATTTTTCCTACGGTATAATCTTTGTTGTGTTCTCACGATTCTTGTAGGAGTGAGTAATTTTGTTTGTGAAAGCGTTGATTGCCCAACATATAATAAATAACTATAAATCAACGTAATTTGCAATTGTTTTTTTCTTAAAATAAAAATTGTTCACTTTTATGGACTTCTAAAGAATATCACCTGCACAATTCTTTCCCTTCCTATTCAAATTCATGATCACGGATGGGTGGTGTGCAATTTTTATATCCTTTACTATATATTTGCCTAAGATAATTCCTAAATATAAGTATGATTTTGAAATTTAAGATTAAGGATGCTGCAAGTTTCTACGCACTTGATCCTAATTCCCATAATTTTTTTAGAAGGAACCCAAATGTGAATTTGGCCTTTTCTTTTTTGTTGACTAATCCCGGAAGCAATTATTATGGTGGATCATAATAGTGTATTGAGTTTATGCTGCAAAATTATGCAAGTGAAGTATTGTTCCAGCAAAGCTTGGTGTGAGGAAGAAGATGTATACATGCATCAGAATAGAAAGGAAAAAAACGAAGTCACTTGATTCGTTTTAATTGAATTTTAATTTGATTGGTTAATTGGTTTTTAACTATGATTTAATGACTATCAATAAAAGTTCTCATTTCACTTTTTTAGTATATTTTAATTATAAATGACTTCTATATTTTTTATATTTTCTTAATATAGCATGCATAGTTATATATAAGTTAAAATTTAATTAAAAATAAGTTATAATAAGAGTTTTTGCCATCACTCATTTATATATATTGTAACACCTAAAATTTAGGTTTACAAATACACTTCAAATATCTTTTATTCATCTTTATAAACAAAGTGAGTTCGAATCCTTTTCATAAATGTTGGAATAGAAAACGAAAAGATAGGGTAAATTTTTTACTTAAATAAAGTTTTTCATGAAAACTCCCCAACTCTTTTCTTTTTAATGAAAGCTAATAACTTGAAGAAAAAAAACAATATATTTACAAAATATTATTTCATTTAAAGCCATAAGTTGGTATACATAATAAATAGTTAAACTTTAAGTATAACACCTTACATCTTTGAAATAACATTATGTATATATATAAAGATATGAGATGAGCCTCCATGACCACCAAATATAAGTAAATAAGTATTAAAGGTAAATAGTAAGTAAATAAGATGACCGAACACATATAAAAGTTCCTAAAACCTAGGTTTATTCAAATCAATAAAACAAAGTGGAAAACCTAAGTCTTAGAGTAGTCATTTATCCAAACCCTGCAGAATAACCGTGCCATCATGAAGGTACATGTCAGACAAAAGTGAACCCACCAATGAGAACACGATAAAGAACTCACTTTGTTATCCATAACCAATAATTTGGGAGTTCAACATCAGATTCATTTTCTTATCACCAAAAGTAAAACTAAAACCAAGTTTCTCTAAACAAGAAACAAAAATCGATTTTCTCCTAAAAGAATGTAGATAAAAGGTATCCTTCAAAACCAATTCAAATCCATAAGCTAAAACTAGGTTGACATCTCCCACTTTCTCTATGCATACTTCAAGATCATTTCCTACTCTTAGCTTGCTTTCCCTTAAACTGGGCTCCCTCAGATTTTTGAACCCCTAAAAAGACATAGCAATATGGGTTTTGGAACCATTATCAAGCCACCAAGAATCTACGGAAACATTAACTAGGTTAGACTCAAGACATACAAAAGCTAAGTTATTTCCTCCTGATTTTTGCTTGTTCTTTAGCCAAGCCTTGAACTTTCCACAATAATTTTTCTTATGTTGCTTCTATTTACACCAAAAGCAAAAAAATATCTTTAAAAAATATAGTTGGCTTGGCCTTGGATCTCCTATCTTCCAAAAGATCACCCATCCCATAACTTCTCCAAGCCAAACACGCTTAACTGTGGAGTTCTTATGTGATAAGCTACTAAAGAGTATATGCATCTTATTTTTATAGGTAGTACCAATTAATTCCTTTAAATCTTCCTCAACTGTACAGTCTTATACTTACACATCCTCTAGATCCCTCTTATTTCGGTGTGATTCATTTAGGGTGTTACAGTGGTGTTGACCCTTACCCCATTTCCTTGAACCTTGATATCTATGAGAAGCAATAGATGCACTCTTTGCAGTTTTCCCGTGTCCCTTGCAAGAAATGGATTTTCCCTGGGCTGATAATAGGGCTATGTCACTTTTTCATTCTTGAGTTTCTCTTCCTCGACAACACACTTGGTAATAAGGTCATTGACAATCCATTTCTCACCAACGGTATTGTGGGAAATTTTAATTTGGGTGTAATCAGTGGGTAGGCTAATTAAGGCATGCTTAACTATGAATTTTTTATTAAGGTTAACTTGGTGAGATTTGAGCTTGGTTCAAATGTGAACCATCTTCATAATGAATTCCCTTACACCTCCAACATTATCATATCTCATGTCCATTAACTGTTTCATCAGACATCTAGACTCAAAGTTATCAGATACCTAGTACCTCTCTCCTAAAGCACCGAGAAACTCCTTAGTTGTCGCTTTCTCTAGCAGACCACTCAAAAGATGTTTAGAGACAATACTCTTGATAGCAATAAAACTCAACCTATCAGACCTCTCCCATTTAGCCAAAGTTCCTTTTGTTCAAGCATTCTCTACGAATTGATCACAAGCTTACTCTCACGTAAAGCTAAATCAAGATCAGAAATTCCCAAAGAGAATTTCAGATCTTGCTTCCAATTGCAATAATTTGATTCATTCAAGATCTCAATGGAAGAAAAATAGTTGTTCATAGAAAATTCACTATTAAGTCAAAACAAGAATGTAGTAAGACATATTACAGGACAAGATATAGCTAAAAAAGAAACAAGCTATCAATATGTGGCCAATATAGTAGCACATTCCCCTTTGGGCAAAATGCATAAACCAAGGTTACAGCCCAAGTCAATACCTCAAATGGGTTAATCCAAGAGCATTCCCTTTAGTTAGGAAATCGCATGCAAAGACCAAAAGCATTCCTTAAATTACAAAAAATTTCCATGAATCAATATAAGTTGTCCCACTTTGGTAGTAACGACTTATAATAACAAATGAAAATTCTCATACAAGAATAAATTTTCTCTTGTTCAAAATCATGATCCAATCAACAAGTAAATGCATTAAAAGAGTGTCTTTACTAGTCATAAATCAATTAAAGAGCATTCCTCGGATGTTTTGACCTTAAACAACAATAACTATAAATTTAGGTATTCTAGCTTTTAAATTATAACTAGACAATAGAAAAATATCATCAATATTCATAGTTGTGAAAACTAAATAATTATGAATAAACTTGAAACAAAAGTTATATGTATTAAATTCAAAAACTTGAAATCAAACATTTTTCTTGCTAAACAAAAAATATCAAGCAGAAACATACATAATTTTTTACCCAAAAAATACAAATAAAATAAAAAAAAACCATCCAAATAATACAACCCAATAATTATCTACATATATGATACAAATTATTGTACTAGGGGAACCTATTTCATTACATGTTATTTTTTTTGTAAGGCATCTTACTACATTGGTTCCACTGGCATTCTCTTTTTTTCATTTTTTTGTATCTATTTATTTCATTTTTATGTTTTTGTTTCTTTGAAATTTTTTTATAGTTTGTTTGTTTTTTTATTTAACAATTAACTGTTTTTTATTTATTTGAGTTTTTTGTTTATTTAAAATACTTTTTTAATCTTTTTTATTTTTTTGAAAAATAACTATTTTTTGTTTTATATTTTTATTTATTTGAGTTTTTTTGGTTTTGTTTTTTTTTCAATTTTGTTTGTTTTTTATTTTAAAATTATCTTTTTTCATTTATTTAAGTTTTTTGTTTTATTTGTTTTAATTTATTTAGTTCACTAATTTATATATATTAAATATAAGAAAACTAGAATTTATGTATAATAACATTTAAGAAAAATGAATATATTTAAATAGTTAATGTAAATATAATTTAGTTAAGTTTTTATGAATAATGCATATATTTAAGTGATCTAATATTTTGCCAAAACAAATTAAATAAATAAAACATGTTCAATTTTGATAGTTTGCATTGGTGTAAAACTATGAGTAGTTAAATATGAATTAATCTACAATAGTGTTTTAAAAAAATAATTAATCCTTAAATGAATCCAGACAATTTTACTGATGTAAATTATTTTCCCAAATCTCTAGTACATAAATAATAATCCATAAAATGAAACAACATAACACACACGAAATAAAACAACATTACTCATTAAAAGAAACATAAACGATAAAGTCATTGATGAAACGCGCTCGATAACATGTTGCACACACAAAACACAAACGGCTTGACAAGAGGTAATAAATTCTCTTTAGGAAACACCTGGGTCAAATATGAACATATGGGTATACAATGAAAATTTGTGAACACCAAAAGTATTGGTAACTTAAAATGCAAATACATTACCTTGACAACATTGTGCAATGTAATATTCAAATAACATTTGGAGTGAAGAGGAAAGGGACAAAACACAACCGTTTGTAGAGTATACTATTTAGTTCAATATAAAATAAACTCTATACGACACAGAAAGTAAGAAATTAATAACAAGAGTAATAAACTTACATCTCGCGGAACTAAGACAGAACCAATGTAAATTTCTGTCATATATAGGTAACAATCTTGACCTTTTATGATTGTCTATTTCATGGTGGCATCAATAGTCCTTGTAGGATCTTGAAATTAAAACTCTCATGAATGAATATCCAAAAAAATAGCAATGTAATTGTTTTAGAGTGAATTAAAATTGACTACCTTCATCGTAACTTTGATGTTGCCAACACTGTTAGGGGTACAACTTTTCACAATGACAATCGTTAAAGGTACACGATCAAAAGTATAAAAAATGGACCTTGACGGTGTCCTGTGAGGTGTGTCATCATCATTTACCAATCCTACAATTATACGAATTCAATAATCAATTGAATGTTTAGGTGTATCAAATATAATAAATGTTTTACAGTAGCTTACCTTGTGATCGAATGAAATCTAAAGCATACAAACATGGATTTGTGTTAAATTCATGTTGGGTTACTTGGTGGGCATGCATTATGAATTGTTGAGTTGGGAGTGGCTCCCAAGATTTTCAATTCATCATGGAAACTTGTACAATCCCAGACAGATTAGGAATAAGTGTTGATTAATTGAAGGATGACTGATTAGAAGGGCAAACAAAAGATGGGAGGTCTGAGTCATCAATGCCAAGAAGCTCCCATGCATAATTGTCCATGATGAATGAGACTTTGTGAGAAAAATAAATGGTTAGAAGACGATGAGATAGGGTTAGTAGCAAAAAAAGGTGTTGAGTTGCATCTAACCCCATGCTCTATATCTAATAGGTGATCTACTATTTTCACGGGACTGATACCAATGACTGAGATCGCACCAATAATATAAACATTTTAGAATAAATTTTAATTAATTATGTTTGGTTTGCGCTATTTGAAAAAATCAGTTTTTATTTGAATCGTCTTGTAGAAAGTATTGTTCAGTCACGTCGTCTCAAAACAAGCAATGTGAGGTGACAATCGTATGGGAAAAAGTAACATGGGGTCACATCCTTTTTCTGGCACAAAGGATAAGATAAATGACAGGTGAACAAGAATCTCATTTTCATCAATGCATTATGGGTCATTGATTGCCTCGATGCTATCTCGACCACTCATTTTTTGGCACAGAGGGCAAAGCTTTGCAAAATTCCTGACATGTGAATATTAATCTCGTTTACATGAATGCGTTATGGATCATTGATTGTCATCGATGCAGTCTCAACCACTCTTTTTTTATATAAAGGACAAAGCTCTACAGGAATCCTGACCGGTGAATAGTAAACCCTTTTACATGAATGCATAATGAGTCATTGATTGTTGTTGGTGCAATCTCGACCACTCCTTCCCTAGCACAGAGGATAAAGCTCTGCAGGATTCCTGACTGGTGAACAGTAACCTTGTTTACGTGAATGCGTTATAGGCCGTTAATTGTCGTTGGTGCAATCTCGACCACTCCTTTTATGGCACAAAGGATAAAGCTCCGCAGGATTCCTGACCGGTAAAATCTTCAAGTCATACTAATTTTGTCTTGTTTTTGGACACTTATTTTTTAAATTGTTTTCTATTTTTTCTTACAATTTTTTAAAAAGAATTAAGTGTTTTGTTTTATGTTTTAATTTGTTTCAAATTTTTAATTTTTTATTGATACATATTAATTTATAAAAAGTATAATTTATCTTTTTTTTATAGAAAAATACATATATTTGAATATTTAATATAGATATAATTTATTTAAATTTTTATCAAAACATACATATTTAAGTGATCTTATTTTTTTACCTAATCAAATTAAATAAGCAGAACATGTTCCATTTTAATAGTATGCATTAATTCATGTAAAACTATTATTACATAAATAGTATTTTGTTAAAAAAAAATAATCCTTAGACAAAACCAAGTTTATCTAGTTTGAAGAAGACAAATAAAAAGAAGAGTTACATAAATAAAACTTAGCTAAGCATCATAATCTTCTGGGACTAACACGTTTAAAGTAGATAAAGTTTTTTTAAAAAATAAACAACAAAATTCCAATGATGAATTGCATGTTTATTTTAAAAAATGACAACAAGTATTTTGCATGACTACACAGATTCATCATGCATCAAAGCAATTATTTTATCAGTCGTTCTTGGTATCCTTGGTTTGCGCAACTAGGTAAGGATTTCATATGGAGAACACTTGAAAGTTGCATTCAACTCAATGGAACCTTTTGTACTAAATTCTGAATAGATGAAAAACATTTTTCCAACATCAGCATCGTGTTTAAGCTCCAAACAGTCGTATGCAACATAACCATCACCTACATAGTTTGGTTGACGATAAAAAAACATTTATTAAAATTTTGCAGCCTCTTTTAGCGTCATAAATTGTTTTCCTTAAAGTAGCAAGCGACATGTCCTCACTTATTGTGATGACTTTTGGATCAGTAGGGCATTCAAACAATATCCCTTCATCTGTTGGAATCATGTTACCATTGCAATACACAAGAGCAGATACACTGTCCATGTTTTAAGCAAATGTGTGGAGTTGCATCTAATCCCCATATATATATATATATATATATATATATATATATATATATATATATATATATATATATATATATATATATATATATATATATATTAGGTAATCTTATTGTTTTCACGTGACACATGCCAACGATTGAGATGACACTGACAACATAAATGCTTTAGATTGAGTTCTAATTTATTACGTTCGGTTTGCACTATTCGAAAAAATCATTGTTTAGTCAAATCTTCTTTTAGAAAGCATTGTGCAGTCACATCGTCTCGAAACAAGCAATGTGGGGTCAAATCATCTCAAAGAAATAAATGTTCAACCAATTCGTATGAGAAAAAAGCAGTGCTCAGTCAATTAAGGCTTTGTTTACTATTTATTCAATCAACAAGGGCAAACTAACAATGAACATAATAAGACATAATAAACAAGGGCAGGCAATTAATGCCATATGTGTCCACCAATTCCACATTTGGGTGGTTGCCTGTTTCTTGTCAGTTGTCGACGTACTAGTCCATGTTCTTATGGTTCAACTTGTTCATCAGAAACAACAACTTGTTCTTCTTGCATGAAGTCATCAGTGGAAGAACTCCTAGTAATACTTTGGTGAAAGGATAAAAACGAAGATATGGGCATACTTTGCATGTATGCATAAGCAAACTCCGGTGTGCAAAGATCTGTACCTGTGAGATTACTCATAAAGTCTTCTCCGCTTGCACTGAAGAACTACAGATTTTACCCATAATCTTGTTGATGATTATGAGGTTATGGCATGAATTCATATCATTGAGCATGTGGTGGTACTACTTCATCATGCATGTTGGTAACTGTCACAACCTACCTCACGATGGGACAGTGAAGGCAAAATAGATAAGCCAAAGCGTTCGTCTCCAAGGGAGAAAACGAGCGGAGTCACCACTAACGTTTATTCGAGGAAAACGTTAGAAAAAACTGAAAAGAGGTCTGCGAATTTTGAAAATAAAGGTTCGGGAGTTGTTTACGCATAGGGAAGATATTAACACCTTACTTGCCCGTCACAAGGGACGGTAGCCTTTAATCAAATGTGCAACGTGACTTCAAAAATTATTTACTTTTCCTTTTTTTATATCTTTTTATTTTTGGGGTCGACAAGGGGATGCCCTTGCTCCTACGTATCCTCAAGTGCGATGAGGAATTTAGACCTACGTAGTTCTTTAAGCCTGAAAGTTTGTGTGTTAAATTGATTTTATGTTTTTGAAAAATTTATTTTAATTGCGAACAAAAAGTCGTTTAAGGCATTGGACCTTGAAACGATCTTTTAAATTTTGAAAAGCAGAGAGAATCGTTAAGGCGTTGGACCTTGAAACGATCCCAAGTGATATTTGATAAAAAGAAGTTAGTTATGAGTTGGTTTTATCTTGGTTTTGTTTATTAACTTTCAATCTCTTTAAAGACGACTTCACAACACTAGTAATCGGTTAAGATTGAACTTTACAAAGAAAAATAAGATTGCTAATGATAGATGGAGAAGATGAATGCGCACATAATAACAAGGGGGACCCCTAAGGGTACATAGATCACATTCAATCCCAAAAAATAAAACTAACCGACGGTCGCACGAAGAACACAGAACAAGAAAATGACGTAGGTAATGATCACAATTGCGATTCAGTAACGCCTCGGCTTTGTTTCCTCTTCTTTCTTCTTCTTCTTTCTTAGTTCTTTCAATTTCCTCCACTTCTAAATCTTAGAACCCCTTAAAACACCCTTAGGACGCCTATTTATAGGAAAAGGGTCACTTTGGGGCAGTTGCAGCTCATCCAAACGAGCTAAAACTTAACCCTGTAGCAGTGAGCTCGCCCAAGCAAGCTTTAGATCGCCCAGGCGAGCTGGTTGCTTAGCCAAGAGGTAATTCCATGGCCCAAGCGAGCCAGATGCTAGCCTGGGCGAGCTGGGGTCCAGAAAAAGACCCTTTTGCCCCCTTCCTTGGTATCCTTTTGTATCCTTGATCAAAACACTGAGTGATCCTCTGCTTCGCGTGGTAACTGGTGTCGAACACCGCAATTCGGCTAGCGAGAATCAAAACATCAGTGAATAATAGTCTCCGGACGAAATTAAGGTCTGACAGCAACCACTAGTGGACTTTGTTGTGGAGGATGTTGTTCAGTTTCCATGTCTGGAGCTAAATGAGATGTCACTCCAACTTTTGGATAAGTTGCAAATCATATTAGAAAAATTTTAGAATTTCCTTGGTATAGATTCATGTAGTGACTCATATGTTCAATCTTTCCTAGAATTGGTTCGTCGATTGACACATATTTGTATCTTTCCTTCCAAATTGCAATCAACTGTTGATGTTCCTCTGCCCAATTTGTGTCATTATGTCCTCTCATGTCAGTATGATGGACTTTGTGAAGATTATGCGGTGGATCTTCTTTATCTTGACAAAGTCCATATTAGAGCATGACGTTGTCAGTTTGATGTCATACTACCATTAGAAAACATATTGAAGCTACATAAGCACTCCATATTTTGGAATCCTTGTATGCATTTTCTGGCAAAAATGACTCAAAACCTCTTTAAGGCATCCAATAGAACAAAAAAAATTAATTTGTGTTAGTAATTTTAAAAACAATGAAATTGACGTTTGAATAAATAAATCAAAAAGAAAAGGATTCAACCTCCTCGTTATGCATGTTGTCGAATCTTGACCTGTAGACGATGGCATCATCCGTGGGATTCCAGAAAACCATATCCCTCTGTCACTCCATCTAGTGAAATGTGATATGTTAGTGTGTCAAATACATTAGTAAAAAATGGACTTTGTTTGAGTTAGAATTTTTGTTTACCTTTTTGCAAGTGGATATGATGACTAGCGCTTAACCCTCAGTTGAATGAACAAAATGCGATACCATACCCAAGACTATAACAACAGTGTACATCCTCCTATTTTTTGGATGTGGGACATATAACCCTGCATATTTCTCTATACAAATGTGTTAAACATGCTGAACCCCAACTGTACCGACCAACTCAATCAAATTATCCTAACAAAGGTAGATACATTAGGTGAACTCTATTCCCTAACTTGTTTGGCATCAACACCCCACCAATCAGCCCTAAAATACATGCCCTACAATGGCCTACTAGTTGTTGTAGCGTGGGTTCTGCTGGAAGGGTCAGCATGTGTTCTTTTAACCACTTTAGTTTAAGTGTTGATCCCACCAATGCATTCTCTGGAGAACAACACCTATATATTCTACGAACATTTGTTCCCAATCATAATATGTTGGGCCAGTAATTAGTTTGCCATCAACGTGTAAACTCATTTGTAGAGCAATATCTTCCAAGGTGATTCTGCATTCACCAGTAAGAAGATGAAATGTGTGTGACTCAGGTCTCCACCTTTCAACCAAAGCAGTCACTTAAGCGCCATCAATTTTAACTTGCCCAAGTTTTGCAACATTTAAAAACCTAACCTGAACCAACAAAGGTTCAATTGTGGGATTTGGAGAGGGCGCTTCTTGAGCATATGATTGGATTACATCGTTTGTTACCTGAAGAAATTAAAATAATAATAGCATCATTATGTATAAATAATAACATAATTAACATTAAATTAAACATAATGTAATTACATACTTCTCCAAATCTATAAAGGTGTTGTTTTCAAAGAAGATGAGCATTTGTAGATGCCATGGTTTATGCTTTGGTGCCAATGTCAACCAGAAATTAAAGAGGCATATCTGAGAACAAGAGAAACTGAGTCTAAGTTAGTGTATATAATGGCAATACATGCATTGTAATTATAGGAAAAATCTAATAGTAACACAACTCATTCGGTGATATCTAGGCTATTGATTTTGCCAGTGGGATCTTAGCCATTGAACTTTCATTGCTACAATCAGTGATATAAAGGCCATTGATTTTTTTGGTGGGATCTTGGTCATTCAATGTTCAATTCTGCAATCGGTGATATCTAGGTCGTTCATTTTGTCGATGGGATCTTGGTCATTTGATGTTTGTTGTTGCAATCAGTGATATCTAGGTTGTTCATTATGTCGGTGATATCTTGGTCATTCTTTTTGAAGTGTATTTGACAAGCCATTAAATATTATAAATATGGTCTGGAATAAGGCACTCTGACCCATCACCTCAATCAAAAACCTTTTTGCAACCTTAAACCCTAACCCTAAACCCTAAACCATGGTTTCATCAATAGTCAATATCATTGTGCATTATGATGGCGCCATTGTAACAACTAAACATATATAGTTCAACATTTGTAAGTGGTTCACCAAATATCATTCAACTTGACAACAAAATGTCATTTGATGCCTTGAAGCAAGCTATTGGAAACAACATTAGTCTACCAAATGGTCAAGTGGTCAAGGATATACATTTTCAATTACTTGTATCATTTGTTGGTGATTATGGCAAGTACATGACATGCATGTCACACGATGATGAGGACACAATAACTATGTTTTACATGTTTGCAAACATCACAAAGCTCATATTCCTAGAGTTGTATATTACCACCCCAAATCCGCTCACACAAACATGTGCACATTCGCCACCAATTCCTGGCAGCTCTTTCAATTTTGAGGGTTTTGAAGAAAACACCCCCTAACTTATTTGATTACTATTTTATTATTTAATGATTTGTAGTCTTCATGTGTGTTTTTCGTTATTGCATTTCTGAGTTGTTGTCAAGTGTGTTTTAATGCCAAAAAGTTTGAAGAATCGATTGAAATCTTCAAGTTTTAATATTTTTTTCTTATTTTTGGCCACTTTGTTTATGCGTTTGAGGGCTAAATTGAGACCCAGAAGTTATCATAGTGGGTTTATTAACATGAAAACTATGGGAATGAAACATTATTTTAACTAAAACAGCTGATGCAAATAGAAATCTAAGTGCCAAAAGTTGTTCTCATGGATTGAAATCTTCAAGTTTTTGTAATTTTTTCTTGTTTTTGACGGCTTGGTTCATGCATTTGAGGGTCAAATTAAGACCCAAAAGATGACTTAATGGTTTTAATGACACGAAAACTATGGGAACAAAATATTATTTTAACCAAAACAGCTGATATAAATAAGAATCTAAGTGCCAAAATTTCCCATCATGGATTGAAATCTTCAAGTTTTTGTAATTTTTTCCTATCTTTGACCTGTTGGTTGATGCGTTTGAGGGATGAATTGAGTCCCCAAAGTTTTCTTAATGAGTTTATAAACATGAAAACTATGGGAATGAGACATTATTTTAACCAAAACAGTTGATGCAAATAAGAATCTAAGTGTCAAAATTTGTCCTTATGAATTAAAATCTTCAACTCTAAGTAATTTTTACTTGTTTTGGGGCACTTGGTTCATGCAATTTTTTTCTCTCACTCACAGGTACAATTTATTTCAGACCCTCATTTATTCATGCCAGGGAATTCAATGCTTCAAATCTTAACCTTAACCCTAGGTCGTAACCCCTTAACCCTAACACGAACCCTATACTTAAGAGAAGACATACCCTATCTTCTCTAATGTTACTTGTCTTCTTCTTTCCCTCTCACTCACAGGTCCAATTTATTTCAGACCCTTATCTACTCACATCAAGGAATCCAATTTATTTTAGACCCTTATCTACTCACGTCAGGGAATTCAATTTATTTCAGACCCTCACCTATTCACATCAAGGAATCCAATTTACTTCAGACCCTTATCTGCTCACGTCAGGAAATCCAATTTATTTCAGACTCTCACCTATTAACCATAGGGAATCTAATTTATTTAAGACCCTTCTCTACTCACTTCAAGGAATCCAATGCTTCAGACCATCTTTTATTCATGCTAAGGAATCCAATGCTCCAAACACAAACCCTTACCCTAACCCTAGGTCATAATCCCTTAACCTTGACCCCTATATATAGAACTTGTATCCACTTTCATTTAACACATCCGCACAACACTTCCTTGCTCCGTTACTTTCTTCCTAGTTTGCAAACACAAACCCTTTGTCACATTTGTTTCTTTGTTCTTTTTCTATTACACAATATATCTTCCTTATCTATCAAATGGTTAGCGCACTATGATGGTGAAATAACCAAAACAGATGAAGGGGATACTTTTCAAATCCTCAACCCATTGTTCTTTGAAACAAAGTGAGGCCTCACACTTGAGGCCTTGAAAACAAAAATCCATCAATGCCTCTATCTTCAGCCATTAGACCAAGTATGTAATATTTCATTCTGATACCTACAAGTAATGGAGCATGGAATGATGAAATATACAGCAGTCCAACTTGTTGACAATAAAGGCATGAAATGCTTGATTTCAATTATTCGCCAAAATAAGATTCTTCAATGATGTGAATTGTATGCAAATATCAAGCGCAATACAATTCCCACCCCAAACCCTGAACCAGTACCTCATCAACCATAATATTATCCCTAGTCCCATTATTCACAATTATCCAATGGAACCCAAGACACTTTTACTTTAACCCAACCAAAACAAAAATATATTTAAACAAAACACATCTTCTTTTATCCAACTTCTTTTTGCACCACTTTCCCATTTTTTTTTTTACTCACAACCATATGATGTATTAAGCATCAACCTCACTCGTACTTCAGTACCCTTTCTATAGAGCCTTCTTCATCAACCCAACCAAACAAGCTTGAGTTCATAGTAGAGCCAGGCTTACCTAATGAAGAACTCGGTCCCTTTAGTGAGGATGAAGACAAAGTTCTTCACAATTAACCCCAGGAGGAAGATGATGAGGAAGAAGCCTAACCTCTTTCGCCAATCACAATCGTACCACTATGCTACATACCACCCTATATCCAAAATTTTGAAGAATACAATTTTCAATATTTTGAATACGGGTATGGCTTGGATCGAGAAGAAGTCAAACATCTGGTGGAGACTCTCTTCGAAAGGATGCATTTCCTAACAAGACGTACAACATGCTTTGCAGTAGTATCATGTAAGCAAAAGAGTTAACTATAAGACACAACTATCAAATCCAACAAAGCTAATTTTCATTTTTAATGACAATAGTTGTTCTTAGAGGTGCAAGGCATCATACATCTTTGCCTACAAGCAATGGAAAATAAGAAATCTTTGTGAACTCTACACATGTTCAAATCCTTCAATCTCACAAGATCATGCAAAGCTCTAGTATTTGCTGATCAATAAAAGCATCCATAACTTGATCGAAAACCATCCATCAACTTTAGTGTCAACCATGATAGCACACATCAAAAGCATTGAAGGATACACCACCACATACTGCAAAGCATGGTTGGCAAAGCGAAAGGCTATTGAAAATATCTACGGCAACTAGGAAAGATCGTAAGATAATCTACCAAGATTGTTGTAAGCTATACAACAATTTCTTCCTGGTATGGTGGTGGAGAAGGAAACATTGCCAATGCCACCACAAGAAGGTCAATCCGTATAGGGTTTCATCATGTTCCATCATCTTTTTTGGAGTTTTAGACCGTGTATTGATGGGTTTTAATATTGCAAGCTCATACTTCAGGTCGATGGAACATGGTTGTACGATAAGTATAGGGGGACCCTCCTTGTGGCAGTTGCATTAGATGGCAACAATAAAATCCTTCTGATAGCCTTTGTTGTCGAGAGAGAGAATCAGTGGAAGCATCGATGTTCTTCCTTTGAAATCTAAAAAGGCATTTTACCCCATAACATGTGAAAAAGATAATGGTACTCACAAACCAGGAAAGGGGTGAATTGGTTTTTAAAATAAAATTAACTTTTAAAACCAAAGTTACAAAAACTTTTTTTACATGGATCGTATCACAAAACTTCCATAAACCGAACTTAATCAATACTGAATCAATCCATCCTTTACACAAGATCCTTGTTAAAGTTCTTTCTTTCAAAAAGACATTTTCTTGAACCTATAGTAAACTGATTAAGATTAGAATGAGAAACAAAGATAAGATCAAGAGAAGAAGTACACAACCTTTTTATATAGGTTCCCTTTCTATCAATAGAGAAGCTAATCTAGTTATCTAATCCAAACCTGGATTAGATTTTCACTATGCATATAGAATTCTTACAAGCAATCACAAGCAATCTCGGTTCCCACCCCAGAAAAAGAGACTTAGGCACCCAACAATGGGGTCCTCTGTGAACAAGAGCCTAAGAGAAACCTACCCTTAGCCCAAACTAGAAACGCCTATTCTAGCATGCCTTTAGAGATTCATGCATAAACAAAATATGCGTAAAACCATACACGAAAAACTAGAGTTAAAGATAGACACAACTTGATCAACCATTTCCGTTAAACCATATGCTTCTGTTTGGGCACAAGGTGTGAGTTACTATTTCTAAGAACTTTTCTTCTCTTCTTTCATTGTTTTTTCACAGTTATTTAGAAGAGAACACAAGGTGGCTATTTATAGAGAAAACATTTATAACCGTCTGTAATCAATTAAATCTACAAGGTAATCAATTAATTCAATGAAGTAATCGATTAGATTATCTTTTTAATTGATTAAAGTGTTCTTCCCAAAAACTGGAAACAGCTCAAGAACAATGTAATCGATTAGATACTCAAGCTAATCGATTAAAGTGTTCTTGCTCACTTCTGAAACACTTATAGAAAGAGAAGTAATTGATTATATCACATGGTAATCGATTAAAGCAGAGACTCCTGAATAAATCAGTCATTGTCCCAAAAACAACTATGTAATCAATTACAACAAGTTTGTAATCGACTAAACCTATATGAAACATAACTCTATAAGTTTAAAACAACTTGTGTAATTGATTATTGTAAGGTTGTAATCGATTAAAACAGAGAGTTTTGCCTTCTGAATAAGTTTTCTAACTTTTGAAATTTTCTTCTCACTCACACATGATGATGCACGATGCACAAAAGATATGATATGGACTGAGTTGCAACATTCAAAAGAACAACCAATACAAATGCTTCAAGCTTAAGTCTTCATGTTGCTCCCCCTATCTCTAACAACTGTGTTTGATTTCAGACAGGCACGAGTCAATAAAAAATGTCAACTCAAGACGTGACAGTGGGTGGACGACATAGAATTTTGTGCATGTGTTGTGTATTTGACACATTGCATAGAATTACATGAGAAGGTACAAGAACAACCCCATCAAAAAATTAATTATCAATATGGGTGAGTGACAAACTTCTTTCTCTTCATATTAAATTTCACTTCATTTTGTATTATTCACAATATTGAAATTGTATGTTTATTCAGCATATGCAAGGATAGAGCCTACGTTCAATCACTACTACAACATACTAAGGAAGGAAGCAGATGCTAACCAAGCAATTAATTGGCTCAACGAGATTTCACGAAAAAAATACTCACACTGTTCTTGAGTTCGATTGACATGACACACGGTTCTTGGTTCAAGAGACAATAAACCCCATAGAGGTTTGGCCCATTGGAGATTTCATGGCAGGCTGGATGAAAGGTGGTGTGAATGTGGCAAATTCCAGAAACTGAACATGTCTTGTTCTCATGTTGTTGTTGTTGCTTGTAAGCATGCTTATCATGAATACAGAAACTACATACATCTCGTGTATACATTGGGAAGTGTCTCCAACATATATAGAGGATTGTTTGAACAATTGCACAACGAAGCCTATTGGCGATCGTGTCACGAGCCAATAATCTCCCCTGGCCCAAAAAACAAAAGAAGTACTAAGGGTCATTTTGTTTCCTCTTGTATCCACATTGAAATGGATATCCGAGAATTGAGTCAACCAAAGCGATGTTTTGGTGTCGCATCCAAGGTCATTCAAAGAAAAATTGCCCTCACCGTGTAGGCTCAAGCCAACAACATTGAATTTATTTAATTTTTTGTATTTGTAAAATTTTGTTGTATTAATTCAAATTTAAATATTTTAGTTCAATTCAACTTGTTGCTATATTTTTAATCTTCTTTTGATTGATTGCTACATGCTCTTTTTCTTTTTATTATCATTTATATTTTTTCCACTTATTTTTAATAACCTAAATGTTTTTATTAAATTAAAATTTTTAAATAAGATAAAATTTATCATTACCTTAAATATTTTTCTAATTTAAAAAGCGAATTTAAAAATTTTATTCAATGTTAGTCTCTTCTCAGTAATTCAAAACATTTGATATGTATAAATATGATAAATGATATTATTTTATAGGAAAAAAATATTTAATGAATATTCACAATGTTATTATAAGACATCTAGGGAGAGTGAAAAAAAATAATTATAAAAAATATAACTTTTATAGGATTTATGATATGATAACAAAAGAAACATGTAAAAAAAATAAAATATATTAATAAGTAGGTAAAAAATATAAGGATTGAGTTTGGTTTATAATCGGCTTTAGATTTTATTTTTTAGCTTTGATTTAATCTATTTAAAAGTTTAACTTGATCTATTAATCAATTTAAAGATGTATTTTATAATCAAGTTTTTACATAAGTCTAGATAAATTATATTTTTTATAAATCAATATATATAACTAAGTAAACTAAAAAAATTAAAACAAAAAGCACTCAATTTTTTTTAAAAAAAATATAACAAAAAAATTTAAAAAAAACAAAAACAAACACATAATATTTTTTAAAAAAAAAAGGGTAACAAAAATTTAGAAAACTATTTAAAAAAACTGAAATAAGTAACAAAAAAGTACCAAAAAATGAAAAATAAAAGACACATTCTCAACTTCGCTTAAAAAAAATGCATTACAACATCAATTCCTCGGAAACTGATGTAGTAAGGCGCTTCAGAAAAGAAAAAAAAATGTTGTAAAATCGATTCTTGGGAACTGATTTCACAACATAAAATAGAGAATATATATATATATATATATATATATATATATATATATATATATATATATATATATATATATATATATATAGAATGTATTATTTAGGTAATTCTTAAATTTATTTGTATTATTTGTGCAAAAATTCGAAACATACATATATTCTATGTAATAATTATTTAGTTGAATTTCAGAATTAAGATGCTTTTAACAAAATAGTAAAAATTGCCATCCGTGATTGCATACCAGCAGCTAATCATTGTTATAGATGAAACTACTAACCCGAATATATGAGTACAGGATAGTAGCATATAACCACAAATGCCACCCATTCTTCCCTTTTTATTATAATTCTTATTATCATTACAGCAATTAAGACCCTTAGTTAAACCCAGGTATCAATAGTAATTGAATCAATTAAATAACAGGTGACGTTAACATATACCCATTGCACAAAGTTTACAATGTGAATTGAAATAGGATCAAAGGGAAAATTCATCCTGACTCAATAATTGAACAATATTATAATATATGGCAATTCAAAAGGAAAATAGTTCTAGTAACAGTAATTGTGTAACAGTAGCAATTAACAATAATGTAGCGTAATTCAACAATAGATTTCAATTAAAAAATATATCAAATATATCCGATTGAATGTAATTGAAATCATAACACCAGGTAGCGTATTCAACAACTATACAGTTATAGCAATTTTTTAAAATAAATAAATAAACACAACTGAGACTGAGCGTAGCATCCATTTAATTGATAATCACAACTGACTTAACCAATTGAAATTGTAAAACCCGAAATTGAAAAACAAAATAACAAAATTTCAAAGAAATTCACTTATTTTGTAATTCGCATATCCATTCAAAGGAAATATATAATAATAATCAGGTCGTAAATTATATAAATTTGTCTCTCAAATCAAATGTGAGATAAACCAATTTACCAAAGACAAATTTATATGAATTTAGAGCACCAACATAGCATTGACTTGTTAAAGATATGATAAAGAAGATGAGAATTGTCTGCACGTAGCAGGATCTCCTCAAACCCAAACAACACATACAATCTTCCTTTACCTAATCGCACACTTAAATTCTAGAGTTTTTTATGGAACAAACTCTAGAGAGCAACTCATAATGTGATAACATAGGAGACCTAACATTGTTATTTATTAAACCTAGGCATTTCCCATTATGGACCCAGAGGTTAGGTTCACATTGTTCTTCCACATTGATCAAAATAAGGTGTCCAAAGCCTGGAAACCATTAATCACATTATTAATGGGCTTAAACATTATCAAATGGATCATAATATTAGTTTGTTTTTGATAAAATAAAATATTCAATTAATAGTAGCCCAAAAAATTAATAGGGAAATTCTAACGAATAATACAACTATGATTACAATTGCAACCGCAATTTAAAACTATGATGATGATGATGATGATGATGATGATGATGATGATGATGATAATAATAATAATAATAATAATAATAAAAGTAAATTATCCATGCTGGCTTCGAATCTAGATGTGCCACTACTTTACTGTAATTACTTCCTCTTATCATAGCTTTTTCCATCCATATAAAGATTTTGTACTATTCAGGGTCCATAAAATAGACATGAAAGGCTACATGGCATTCCAATATATATGTCAGCAATCCATCTCATCTCTGGCACAGGAGTACAGACACATTTCCCTTAGCAGTTGGCACCTAAACTAACAGGTTATCTCTAACCATTTCATTATTTGAATATGTTGTAACATTTTTATCCCGTGCCAGGTATTTAATTATTTATAAGCTACACATTGTCTATAAGTTATAATTATCTACTAGCTATTATCTACAAGCTAGTTATTATCTGCAAGGGTTGTTACAACACCGTAACAACCCCTACAAACAAGGACCTGCAGCTCCTACTACACTCTATAAGTACCAGATTCTATCTTACCCTTTTCACTGACTCATTCTTACCTAATTCACGTACTTACTTGAGTGTCAGAGTCCTTTGTTTTGTAGATCCCCCCTCTTGTCCTCTTAACAAAGGGAACTCTCAATCCGATGTAAGAGATCGTAGAGCCTACTTTGGCAACATCCACCTTGATGTGGGACAGCTTCAAATTTTGGTAAGTACATTTGGTGCTCATTGTGGAGCCGCGGTAAAACTTACCACGCGGCCTCTCTTTTCACCTAAGGTTAGTACACGGTCTGACCTCAGATGCGAGACCCCTTTTAAAGGCTCCAATCCTCCCCCAACAATCATGCCAGACACCAATACTCTCCAACAACTCCAAACCCAAATTATGGAGATGGAGCAACGCCATGAGGAGGAGCTCAGAAAGCTAAATGCTGACCATGACCAGCAGGAGGCTCATATGAAACACCCCTAGGGCGACGAACACTCTGCTCACACAATGTATGAGCGCACTCAAAGGGAATCACACCCCTGACACACCATCAACACCCAAGATTATCCTAGTCTCTCCCACATACAACATCCTAAAGGGCGAACTACTCATCGACACCCCTTTGTCAACCACATCATGGAAGCTAACATAGCCCTAGGTAGGAAACCACTCAACCTAGAGCAGTACAATGGAACCATTGATCCAAATGAACATTTGGACGCATTCCTCCAGCGAATCTCTACACCAACAACAATGATATCATGTGTTGTGTCTTCCCAACGTTCCTCAAAGAGGCAACATTAACATGGTAGGGGAAACTCCTTCCAAGGTCCATCGATAACTTTGACTACCTTGTTGAATGCTTCAGTTCTCAATACGTGACCATTTGGTCACACCGTATGACATTCACCGCTCTAGCCAGTCTGTGACAAGCAGATGATGAATCTCTCTGAAAGTTCATGGACAGGTTGGATGAATTGTCATCTAGATCCGAAATCTCAACCCAGTAGTAGCATTACACTCTATGCTGCTCACCTTATGACCTGGCAAGTTCACGGATAGTCTATGGAAAAATACCTCCCAGCAGCACGGACGAGCTACGCGAATGAGCCAATGGCTACATCCAGAAGGAGGAGATGTCTAGGTTTGGAAATGAGATCCGACAAGCCGGACAAAAGCATGACAAGAGAGAAAAAGGTACCAAGGTTGACTCATGACTCACATAAGTCGGACAAGCTCCAGCCTTTCCCGAAAGAGCCCAGGTATGAGCGCTACACGCCCCTAACAGCCAACCGAACTACAATCCTTGAGGAAGCCTTTAACGTGGAGGTACCTGTTCGCTTCCGGCAAGTGCACTGAATCGCACAAATAGTATAAAATGGTAAGAACCAAGTATTGAACTCTCGGGGAACTTCGGTTACTTGGTAAAGTTATTTCAGTGAATAGGTGTCTAGTGTGAACAGAGATGTGTTTACTATGAACAAGTGTGTAAACCAACTATTAAAAGGGAAAATCACATGAGTAATGATGTGTAAAGACAAGTAGACGATACGTTGGTCCTCCTAATAGGTGCCTGATGTTAGAATGATATTCTCTACTTAACAATGCCCATGCGTTCTATGGTGTCTCTTGAAATGCTAAACCCCGATTCCTTATGATAGTCTAGCCTAATCCTGATCAAGCATCGTCCATAGATTCCTCTTGTTGGACTAAACTCGGCCAGGACCGCATTAAGACAAACATACAATAACTAGGTTACCGTACCCCGCTTCCTAGTGAAAATACGACAAACTAGCCCCGTCTTATCAAGTTCTAAGAATCAGACCAGTTTCCATTGTTGAATGATCCTAAAAACACATGCATCTACATGATCAAAGCAAAATCATGGTAGAATGAAGTTCTAATAGCATAGTGAATACACAAAACATCATTAAATAGATAAAATAGATATTTACATCAAGTACCTACAAGGAAGATCCAATAGAGGATTTAACTTTCCATAACTGAGAAGCTTCCTTTACAACAAAGAGAAGAGAAAGATGAAAGATTGCAGAAATACAAGTAGTAGGGATGTCTCCTCCATCTCTAGGACCTCACAATCACTCACAAACTCATCTCAAGCTCTCAGGACGGCTTCCTCTTCAAGCTCTGGTCTCTGTAGATATTCACACAGCAAAATCTCTCAAACTCTCTGGAACTTGGACCTTTCTCTCTCTAGAACTCTCTAGACATGCAGAAGCTTCAAGAAAAGGCCAAACTCCCTTCCAAAATCTGACTTCAGGCTTAAATAGGTGGCTTTGTTCATGCTCGTGCGCTTAGCGCAATTCTGAACCGCTTAGCACGCATTAGTGAATTTCGACTTAGCGCGGCTTTTCTCGCTCAACGGGATGGCCCTTCGCTCAGCGAACAAGCACAACTCATCCTTCTTCCAGATTCTTCCTCGCTCTTAGCCGAGGATTGTTGCACTCAGCGGATAGCTCGCTAAGCCAGCAGATTGGCTTAGCGAGAGGGTGAAAATCTGCACTTCAAAACTTGCCTAATTATCCTGAAATTGAGAGGAAATGATTATTAAATACACAAAATGGAAGTACTACGTATTTATTACCTATCTTTAACAAAAAGTAATTACAACACTACAAATTAACCATAAATTGGAGGAGTTTGGTACAATTTACACAAGTTTTATACACAAAAGTTAGTCGTATTCACCGACTAACAATACCCATAAAGCTACCTCTACCACTTCCTCCCAGGCCGGGGTTAGACAAGACCAAATACTACAGATTCCATCACAGTTACGGTCACAACACAGAAGATTGTTGGGCCCTGACAGACAAAATAGAAGAGCTCATATAGGCTGGGTATCTAGCTTCGGACAATCACCCAATAGAAGTAAGACCCGAAGGACACCAAGAGGATCAGCACAAAAACCATGATGCTGACAAAAGAAGGAACAGAGTAGAAGATCAAGGAAGACAGAGGCACCACCAACAAAGACGTGAGCGACCGAGTTCTATCTCACCCTTTTCACTAACTCACTCTTACCTAACTCACGCACTTACTTGAGCGCCGAAATCATTTTTTTTGTAGGTAACCCCTCTTGTCCTCTTAACAAAGGGAACTCTCAGCCCGACCTGTGAAATCGTGGAGCCTACTTTGGCCACGTCCACCATGACATGGAACAACTCCAAATATTGGTAAGTACAAATTTTGATGAATTATTTCCTTTATGAGTATGGAAGATTTGTCCTTAAATATAATACATCTCAAATATTGTGAAACAAAATTTTACTAGTGGATGCTACTTTCACTCGGCTCAGGCTAGTATATAACTATCATGAGGCTTACCAAAAGCACGAGCTGGAGGGAAAGCTAGAAATAATGATCTCGGGGTGGATGAATGGAGCTAGGAAATGGCCACTCAATAGCATAAAATGATTTGTAACGGTTTGTATATTGCTTTGTGCCTATAATGATTTGGTTATGCACCAACCTTTATGTGTAAGACTCTCGGTTTGCCATTCCTTTTGACAAACTTCTTTTATGGATTAATAATAAATCCTTTTTGTTGTGAAAAAAGGTGGCAATTAATTTGGGCGACAAACAAAATAAGAATTTCACTATCGTGAGAAATTAAGTCACGCCCAGCCGCTTCCATGGAAAATAAAGGTGGAAACTTTGACCTCACATAATCAGCATTCTCCCTTGCTTCCAGTTTAGTTATAATGTCAGCAACAACATTAGCTTCACTTGGAAGGACCAAATTAGAAACTTCCTAATTTTTTTTGCACAATCTACTTAATATTTTGAATAGCATCAAGTTTGTGACATTGGATTCTGCAGTGTTATGTTTTTTTAATCATTTACAAGATATTTAATAACATAAAAAAAAGACTATACTTAATTTAAGCATTTGAAATTAATTAATCATAAAGTGATGGTTTGTGATATTTATAGTTATGTTTATGATTATGTAAATGTAAACCTTGTTTAAGGTGTAAATAGTTAGTTTAAAAGTGTCTGGGCCGAGATGAGTGGGCCTTAAGTGATAGAGATGGGCTGGGTGAGTTTAGGAAGTGAAGGATGTAATTAGAAAGAACGGGAGGATTCATAGACTTAGCATAAAGGAATTCAAATTTCAATCACACTCAAAACACTCTCATTCCACTCCTTTCTTCCTTTCCAAGAAAACCCTCCATTGGAGAGGGACCTTGTAGTTGTGCTTCTTTCGAGTTATGGGTTGGTTTTAGTGGTAAGAGACCATTCTATTTCCCCTCTCATCTTCCATTTTCATTTTCCTTTCATAGTACTTTTGGAAGTTCATAAAAGGGTTCATTTTCAAGGTTTTGATGTGGTTTCTATTGGTTTTTGGGGTTTCAATGGTGTGTGGATGATTTAGAGCTACTGTGTGGGTGGGAGAAAACTTTTATCTTGGACCCAAAGTCTCATCCTTTATTCATTCTTTCATCTTAAAGTAAGTTTATTGAGTTTGGATAGGAAAGGAAAGTTTTAATTTGATTGAATGCTTTGTTTGAGTAATTAAATGTTTGGAATGGTTTTATATATGACATGGAACAAAGTTCTGCAACCTAGTTTGATTGAATGCTTCTAATTTGATTTGGGTTTGATTTAGAAGCTACCTGAAGTCTTACTCAAGAAATTCAAAGTTCTACAACCTTGTTACGCTGAAGCCAAAAAAGCTATTCTCACTTAAGCGAAATAGTGTGCAAAGGAATATGGTTGCTAAATTTCATGCTTAAGTGTAGATGAATCTAGGCTTAAGCGCCAAAACCAGAGAAGAAGAAATTAGACTTTCAAATTTCTCGCTTAAGCATCAAAACCTATTGTAACTTGAATAATATGGTTTCTTAATGAACTTTAATTTCAATTTCACTTATTGTGTGAGCTATAATGAGATGAATTGAGTTGAATTCTTGTTACTCTCCTGTGATTCACATTCATATGTTGAGCTTGGCGTTTGATTTTGAGACCTTGTGTTGTGAAAAGTTGCATAATGTTTAATGAACTGTATGAGTTCATGATGAATGTATTTATGATGGTGTGTGATGTTTGATTTGATTGGTCATAAAATGCATACATAGATGAATGGAATTGCATATGAGTAGGCACATAAGTTGAGGGTGTTTGGTGGGCCCTCAACCTAATGTTGGAGGTTGTCGTGGTGTCTAATACCGAATGGGTCTATATAATGGATGGATAAGCGAATCTCTAAATAAGTTAAGGTCTTTGCAAGCCTTACTGAGATAAGGCTTAACCCACACTCATCCATTTTTAGTAAAATGACACTTGTTCCATAGGATTAATCTGAGTCACCCCGAATGGTCAAGAAAATGACTATGTTAAGAGATGTACTTGGGTTAATCGCTTAAGAGGTCGTTGGAGTAAAGTGTCAACATGGCATATCATGATACTTAGACATGTGCATTCACAATTATGACTAGAGAATGATGTGTTATTTGATGAGATTTTGTAAGTGTTTTTATATTGAAATTGTGAATTATTTCCATATCTCTTTTCAAATGAACTTATGTTATTTCTTCTATATGATGTTTCTTTTTCAAATGAGATTCTCTTGCTTTTTCTTTTGAATTGTGATGATCGCGCTATTTGACACAAGAGCAAATTATGATGTAGCTTCTGAGGAGCATGTCTCTCATGGTTGATGTGGACTTGGTGGTGGGCTTAGGGATGAGATTTTACCCTTAGCCATTTACTTATTTATGCTTTGTCTTAGTGGGATCAACTTAGGGATTATATATGATTATGGATATATGTTGCATTTATTCCCTTAAGGGGATCCTTGATATTTGTTTTGGTTTTCCTATGATGTCTTCATGTTATAGTGCCCTAGGACACAAGTACCTTTATGTTTTATGACATGGGAACCTTTACCTGTGATGATTAGTTGATATACTTGGAATTATGAAAAACTATACAAATTTTCATTAACTAAATGAATTCAAGAGTTTTGAAAGGACTAAAGTGAATCTTTTTCACATAATGTCCTTAGTGTTTCATGTAATGACACCCGAAGTTATTACAAATTCCATATTTTGCGACCTCATGACAACTTGCAATAGTATTTATACAAAGAGATTTGTAAATAAACTCACAGCAACACAACTCCCAACAACACAACTCCCAGCAGAGTTCCATACTCATCTCCATAGCCAAAAAAATCTACCCGAGAGGATCCATCCCCCTACACCATAGAGCTTGAGTAGCCATCAAACTACTGTCATGTTGCATCTCTTAACACCCCACCAACTCCCGTATACATATTACAAAGAACGTTCACATGTTATTTTAAAAAAATCCTCAATGGCTAGTCTAATTTCGATAACGTAGGAGGTGTACCTAAATAAAATAGCCTAACACTCCAGAATTAGTAATTAAAAAATTTCGAAACATTGTCACACTCATGGATAGAAGAGGAAGAAGAATAAGATCACTTATGTGGGAGTTTTTTTGCAAGAGTGACATGTGTCATCAGAAAAAGGGATGAATTTGAATTTGAATTAGAAAAAGAAAAGGATTGTTAAAAGACAGGAAAAAATACCTAAAAAATGTATATGTGTCATTAGAACAAAAAAGGTCAGAATTGTAATTTCCACACCATAAAAATTGCAGAGACAAATAATAGAAAGCTGCATAGATAGAAAATATACTAGATAGTAGATTTTTTTAGAATTTAATAAACTCATTTGGGTATGAAATTACAGTTTTACCCTATTAATGAAATTGTTGAATAACATACACATAAATTTGGCAAAATACTTCTAAAGGACTTTAAATATGAAATCTCAGGATAAATATCATTTAAATACATTATTTTTAGCATAAAATATTTAATGATAAAAAGACATATTTACTCTTGTCGCAACCTACCCTTTTGCGGGCGAGCGAGGCGAGGCTCACGGGTGCGTCTTCCAAAGGAGGAAAATGCGCAGAGTCGCCACCAACGTTTATTTGTGGAAAACGTCGGAAAAATCGAAGGAAACCGGTCATGAAGAATATTCCAGATTCGGGAGTTGTATTTACGTTTGAGGAAGGTATTAGCACCTCTCACGTTTGTCCCAAAGGACAACAGCCTTAATTTTAGAATTGTGTGAAATTGTGTACCTAAACTTTTCTTTCTTTTTTATTTTTGAGGTCGACAAAAGCGGGGCTCTTGCTCCTACGTACCCTCCATCGAAGAGGAAATCAGACCTACGTAGTTCTTTTTTAAGGATGAATCAAGCGATTCTTTTTACTTGGAAGGTGGTCCTTTTAAGGCATTGGACCTTAAAATGATCCATTTTTACTTGGTGAGAAAAACTGAGGTATCGAACCTTAAAATCCTTTTTAGTGATTTTTTGCGAACGAGCTTGACTTTGCGAGTTGATTTTAGCCTTAGTTTCACTTTAGTTATTATTCAATTCAATTAAGAAAGAGAAATCCCAAAGAGAAACGTCCGATTGATTTTTTTTGCTTTATTTTACTAAAAGATATTTTTTGATTGTTAGATTATTATTTTAGCTCTTTTTGGTTTCCAACGTGGTTACGGGATGACCGAACGGTCGGATTTCATTTTAACAGAAATTAATGGATATTACAAATCAAATGATCGGTGGAAATTTATTTTATTTTTTGATTAGGCGAGAAAATGACTTAAGTAAATGACTGAAGCACGTCAAAAGGGGGTACGGAAAGTAAATGAAATGAGAATAAAAGTACATGAAACAAATGGGGACCACCACGGGTACATAGAATGAATTGAAAAGTTCAATTTCGGGAACTTACCAGTTGAAGACCGAAGAACGAACGACGGTTGAAAATCTTCGCGAAATCACCCACGGAAACGATACGGAAGCGCCTTGGCTTGGATTTTCTTCACGGAAACAATTTTCCTCACTAATTTTAAGTGATTACGACATGCCAAGAAGGCTGAACCCTTTTCTTCTTCACTCCTCCCTCTATTTATAGGAAAATAAGGGAGGTGCTTGCCACCCAGCTCGCCCAGGTGAGCTCGGCTCGCCAAGGCGAGCTCAGCTCGCCCAGGTGGGCCAGGTTGCTTCCTTAAGAAGCAACCGCCTTCTGGAGGAACAATCTGGAAGGCCCAAGTGAGCCTGGTTGCTATTTGCATCCCCTTTTTTACTAAATACACCCCTTTGCTTTTTTTGGTGATTCTTTTTCCGTAACGTTACAAAACTTTACGAATTTCGTAACGATACTTGTTTTCTTTCCGTAAGGTTACGAAACCTTACAGATCATGCAATTACTCCTTTTTTAGCTTTTGGAATGTTACAAAAACTCACGGATTGCGTAACAATACTTCCTTTTGATTTCCGACATGTTACGGAATTTCAGGGATTGCGTAACAATGCTTCCTTTTGATTTCCGGCATGTCTCAGAACTTCACGTATTGTGCAACAAAGGGTGCCAAGTACCTCGAGGCAGTCAGCCAAAGGTTGCATGCCACCAAACAATAGTCCCCAGACAAAATTAGGGTATGACAGTTGCCCCTCTTTACTTACCTTTTATAGGAGATAAGAGGAAAGCAAAGATAAAACACTAATTTCGTCCGTCTTCGCCCTTTCCGTGATTAGTCTATGACGACTTCCGTCTCTCCTTCTTCTTTCTCTACACAACACAAAACAAACACGAACAACACCAATAACATAATATACACATATACACATGTTTGGCGAAGGAATCAATTGGGAAAATAACAAAAACCATATTTCTCAGTCACCGGAGGCTCCGTGCTTGATAACGGAGGACACATAAACTGCGCTAGGCAATCAATTCATGGGGCTCTGAATAGGATGGTGGAGGATACACGAACAGCGCTAGGCAATCAATTCGTGTGACTCCGGACTCGATGGTGGAGGATGCATGAATGACAAGCAATTCATGGGGCTCCGGATAAGATTTGAGGGTGGAGGATAGACGAACAGCGCTAGGCAATCAATTCGTGGGGCTCCAGACTCGATGGTGGAGGATGCATGAATGATAAGTAATTCATGGGGCTCCAGATAAGATTTGAGGGTGAAGGATAGACGAGCAGCGCTAGGCAATCAATCCGTGGGGCTCCAGACTCGACGGTGGAGGATGCATGAATGATAAGCAATTCATGGGGCTCCGGATAAGATTTGAGGGTAGAGGATAGACGAACAGCGCTAGGCAATCAATTCGTGGGGCTCCAGACTCGATGGTGGAGGATGCATGAATGATAAGCAATTCATGGGGCTCCGGATAAGATTTGAGGGTGGAGGATAGACGAATAGTGCTATGCAATCAATTCGTGGGGCTCCAGACTCGATGGTGGAGGATGCATGAATGATAAGCAATTCATGGGGCTCCGGATAAGATTTGAGGGTGAAGGATAGACGAACAGCGCTAGCAATCAATTTGTGGGGCTCCAGACTCGATGGTGGAGGATGCCTGAATGATAAGCAATTCATGGGGCTCCGGATAAGATTTGAGGGTGGAGGATAGACGAATAGCGCTAGGCAATCAACTCCTGGGGCTCCAGACTCGATGGTGGAGGATGCATGAATGATAAGAAATTCATGGGGCTCCGGATATGATTTGAGGGTGGAGGATAGACGAACAGCGCTAGGCAATCAATTCGTGGGGCTCCAGACTTGATGGTGGAGGATGCATGAATGATAAGCAATTCATGGGGCTCCGGATAAGATTTGAGGGTGGAGGATAGACGAACAGCGCTAGGCAATCAATTCGTGGGGCTCCAGACTCGATGGTGGAGGATGCATGAATGATAAGCAATTCATGGGGCTCCGGATAAGATTTGAGGGTGGAGGATAGACGAACAGCGCTAGGCAATCAATTCGTGGGGCTCCAGACTCGATGGTGGAGGATGCATGAATGATAAGAAATTCATGGGGCTCCGGATATGATTTAAGGGTGGAGGATAGACGAACAGCGCTAGGCAATCAATTCGTGGGGCTCCAGACTTGATGGTGGAGGATGCATGAATGATAAGCAATTCATGGGGCTCCGGATAAGATTTGAGGGTGGAGGATAGACGAACAGCGCTAGGCAATCAATTCGTGGGGCTCCAGACTCGATGGTGGAGGATGCATGAATGATAAGCAATTCATGGGGCTCCGGATAAAATTTGAGGGGTTTTTTTTTACCTAAAAAGGCGAACATGCTTTAGCAAGGAAAAATAAATCATTCGCGAGAGCACCATATCTTAGAGAAACAATATACCCATGCCAAAAGTAATTTTCCTTGTAACCAAAAATGAAGGGTAGGATGTCAACATTTAGCTTTTAAATGAACACTCAGGGGAAACGTCGGGCAATGGCCTCCTCGTCAAATCCATCGGCCTAGTTCTTTCTCTGACTAAACTCGCACTCCTGGCCATCCTCTAACACTAGCGGGTCACCCTGGAACTGGCTGAGGGCATCTGCATCAAAAGGAATCCACTAGCCCCTTACCCATGACCGCATGTCCCGCACGCCCTCCTCCGTGGGCCAAGCATTAGTGTAAAACTCTAAAACTATATCCGAGTCAAACTTAGCCATGGGAGTGACCAGCGACGTCCAACGCCGGCGAGCTATCTCTTCCTGAAAATCTTCGTACTCATCGTCCCTGAGCTGGACGCGTCTCTCTCGGTGGAACGACCATCCTTTGATGGCCTCGAAACGCTGCTGGTGCTCAGCGCTCCTGAAACGATGGTTGTCAAACTCGAGAGCGGCACTGATCCCCTCAGCCGCGGCGTCCCTCCTAGATCTCTTTGTGGAAAGCTTTCTCGGAGCCATTTCCTGCGAGGACAAACATTTGGAAAGTTAGTTTACAAAAAAACGCTTATTTTAAAGCAAAAACGACATGCTAATCTTTCCGATTTAGAACAAACTTGTGCACACATTTCCTTAATGTAAAACATTTATGAACGTGCATATGCGTAAAATATCCTACTATTTATATCAACATACAAGGATATTCAAAACATTCTAGTTACCACATATATATTTTTTTTGAAAAGAATACACATACGCATGCTCAAGGTATTGTGTCAAAATTACACATGTTCATATCCTAAGTATTCTACTACCACAAACTACCTACGCACATTTGGAGTATTCTATTAACATATACATTTTTGTTGTTTCATATTTGTTTATATATGCACATTGGAGAGCCAAACTCATGTCATGCACACACTTGCATTTATTTGAGAAGGAACTTTCATGTCATCTATCTACACTTGAAAGGCAATTCCACATCATATATTCATTTGGGAAGCATTCTCGTGCCATTTTTGACATGGGTACATTTTTTGAAAGGCTCCTTATGCTACTTATCCACAAATATACATATTTTGAAAGGCATTTTTACGCTACCTATCCTACATATACAGATTTTTGAAATGCATTATTTGCTATACATTCACACTTTGCAAGGTATTTTTATGCCATATATTCACACACTTTGCAAGGCATTTCCATGCTATATATATTCACATATATACATACCGTTGAAAGGTATTTTCCATGTTACCTAGGTGCAAGGTATTCCTCATGGGGCAGCCAAATTTAAATTCTAATAAAAAAAACCTCTCAAACATGTCCTAATATTCATGCCTTTTTACATTCAAAACCAAAACTTAGATTCCTAGGCGTAAGTCATGCTTCCTTGTATTGAAATTAAAAGCTTGGGTTCCTAGGCCTAGAATCGCATTCGGGCACTCATTTTAAATCCTTCATGCTGTCCCTATACATATAAAACAGTCCCACAATCCCAAGCTTACAAAACCATGCCCATATGTCATTGAGGTATTTCACCGAGCACTTGGTGGGCGCATGTTTTGGCGTGAATAGCAAGAGAATGGTGTGAATGTAGGTATACATGATTTTGATGATGTCCAAGAAGAATCTAACAAGGCTGCTTCAAATGATAAGCATTTGCTTCAAGAATAATTCAAGATTGCTTCAACAAACAAAGCCTTGTTTCAAGATTCACTAAAGACCAAGCCTTGCCTTAAAACAAAGTGCTTTCAAGACATGCAAGGCTCTGGTAATCGATTACCAGAAGACAGGGTTGAGAAATAGCTGTTGAAAAGGGTTTTGAATTTGAATTTTGAACATGTAATCGATTACCATATGTTTGTAATCGATTACCAGCAACGGAACCTTGTAAATTCAAATTCAAAAGTCATAACCCTTCAAATTATAACTGTGTAATCGATTACACAAACATTGTAATCGATTACCAGTGGAAAGTTTTTAGAAAATCTGCCAACAGTCACATCTTTTCATTAGATTTGTGAATGGCCATCAAAGGCCTATAAATAGGTGACTTGGGCACGAATTTTAAAGAGAGAGTTTTGCTTGGCAAAAATGTCTTATCCTCTCAAAAGACAATGAGAGAGATTCCAAAAGAACTTCATTGTCAAATGCTCTCTCAAAAGAAATCCTTGACCAAACACTTGCAAAATCTATAAGGATTCTTACATGATCTTCATTGTAATATTCTTCTCTTGAAGAGAGAATTCTTCTTCCATTCTTCTTATTCAATGAGATTGGTTAAGAGACTGTGAGTCTCTTGTTGTAAAGCATCTAAACACAAGGGATGGGTTGTCCTTGTGTGGTTCAAACTTTGTAATAGGCTTTTACAAAGATAGTGGAAAACTCAAGTGGGTTGCTTGAGTACTGGATGTAGGCACAAGGGTGTGGCCGAACCAGTATAAAACTGTGTTTGCATTATCTCTTCCCTTATCTTATTTATTTTGTTGCAATCAATTTTTCCATTCATGTTTAAAGAACATTATTAAATTGATTGTTGTTGCTTCTTCTGCATTCTAAGCCTATCCCTCTTAAGTTATTGAGGCCACAAGGTCCAACAAATGGGGGCAATGTGGCATGCCCCATTACTCCAAAATGCAACATAGGCCTAGGGCCATCCCATACAACCCCCTAACTCACACCAATCAAACATGAAACAAAGCCAAAATTGCCCCATAGACTTGGGCATATTCACACAATTTAGAGCACCAAAAGAAGACCAAGATACATCAATGGAAAGCTAGAAAGCTCAAGAATAGGATACTTACTTGATGGAGTGAGTAGCAACACTAAGAATGGAAGCAAAAGCGCAAAAATAGTGGCCTAGGGGTGAAAATCCTCAATTCCCATGGTGTTGGCGTTTTTTGAGTGAGGGGGGAAGTTTTTTTAGTGCAGAAACCTTCCCCCTCCCCCTTTTTAACCATTTTCGTATAGGGGTTGCTCGCCCAAGCGAGCTAACCTGTACTTTTTTTTAGGAGGAAATAAATAATGCCCCCCTTAGGGTAGATTAGGCATTTAATATTTACTTTAAAGACACAGTAATAACTACCAGAGATTTTCAATGGATACTAGGCTGCTTTACAGCGGCACTTTCCGTTCGTCCCGGGCTAGGCAAAGGATGACGACCTATTAGTCGTGACCCTAGCCTCTCCTTGCGTCCGTCCATAAGTACCTGAAAGTAGGAAACAACAAGGCGTGGCTAATCGTAACCGTGTCGTCGTCTTACCTTGATTGGTTTATGCCTTTGACCTTGTCTCGACCTCTGACCGTTGTCTAAGATGATTCTGCCCTTGTTATCACAAAATATGCATGCGTATGCGTATGCATGAATGTTTTCAAATGCAATAATCTTCTTAGTGAAAGCTGGTTAGGTTCAGTTTTAATTAAGCGCTTGGGGCACCCCATGAACTGAGCGAAATGGCTCAGGTTATTACAAACTGCACATGGCTTAAAACCAAAGTGAGGACTGAAGCCTCAGACCCAAGTTCTCTTTTTTTAAAGAATTGTGACGAGACAATTACAGCAGACAGGAATCCCTGGAGGAAACCAAAAAAGACAGAAACACAAAAATAAAAACAACATGTAGCGGTTTCCTCCATTGCCCCAGATTTCAAGCGTAATATCGCTTAACGACATCGGAGTTCACGGGCGATGGTAGCTCCTCGCCATCCATATTGGTGAGCACCAGAGCCCCCCCAGAAAAAGCCTTTTTCACAACGAAAGGTCCTTCGTAATTCGGGGCCCATTTCCCTCGATTATCTTTAACAGCATGGGATATCTTTTTCAGGACAAGGTCCCCCTGATTGAACTTGCGCAGGCGTACCTTTTTGTCGAACGCGTTCTTTATCCTTTGTTGATAAAGGCGCCCATGGCTCATGGTCGTCAAACGCTTACCTTCAATAAGGTTGAGTTGGTCGTAGCGTGTTTGAGCCCACTCTGATTCTTCTAGGCCTGATTCCACTAGTATCTTCTGGGAAGGGACCTCTACCTCAAATGGGAGTACCGCTTCCATCCCGTAAACCAAGGAATACGGTGTTGCCCCAGTAGAAGTTCGTACCAAGGTTTGACATCCATGCAGGGAAAAAGGCAACATCTCATGCCAATCTTTGTATGACATCGTCATCTTCTGAATAATCTTCTTAATATTTTTATTTGCAGCCTCCACGGCCTCGTTCATCTTTGGCCAATAGGGGGTGGAGTTATGATGCTGGATCTTGAAATCCCTGCACATTTCCTGTATCATTTTGTTATTCAGATTGGTGCCATTGTCAGTAATGATCTTCTTAGGGAGTCCGTATCGACAAATCAGTTCCTTCTTTATGAATCTGACCACCACACTCCTCGTGACATTGGTATAAGAAGCCGCTTCGACCCATTTGGTGAAATAATCTATCGCAATGAGAATGAAGCAATGACCGTTCGAAGCTTTGGGTTCGATGGCCCCAATGACATCTATCCCCCACATGGAAAAAGGCCAAGGGGCAGACATGACATTCAGAGGATGTGGCGGAACATTGACATTGTTTGTGTACGCTTGACATTTATGGCATTTCCTTACATGGGTGCAGCAATCGCTTTCCATAGTGAGCCAGTAATAGCCTGCTCTAAGGATCTTCCTGGCCATAGCATGCCCATTGGCATGTGTCCCAAATGAACCCCCATGGATTTCCTCAATCATGTAGTTCGCCTCTTTGGCATCTACGCATCGCAGGAGGGTCATGTCGAGGTTCCGTTTGTACAGGATGGTACCGCTCACAAAGAAACTAGTAGCCAATCTCCTTAACGTTCTTTTGTCATTGTCGGAAATCCCTGGTGGATATTCTTTGTTCTCGACATATTGCTTAATGTCGAAATACCACGGTTTCCCATCTCGCTCTTCCTCTATCGCACAACAATGTGCCGGCTTGCTCCGAGATCTGAATTCAATGTATGGTAGATCCCCGTGTGGGGCAAGTTGAAACATGGATTCCAAGGTGGTCAATGCATCGGCCATTTGGTTCTCTTCCCGAGGTATGTGGTGGAAAGAAATGTCGTCAAAGAATTCGGCTAACTTCAAGATATGAGTTTGATAGAGTATCAACTTTGGATCCCTAGTTTCCCATTCTCCTCTCAACTGGCGTATTACCAACGCCGAGTCTTCATACACTTTGAGTAGCTTTACGTCAAAATCAATGGCCGCTTGAATCCCAAGGGCGCATGCTTCATATTCGGCCATATTGTTGGTACAATCGAAACCTGGCCTAGCCGTGAAAGGAATACATTGATCATCTCGGGATACAAGGGCTGCCCCTACTCCATGGCCCAAAGCATTAGATGCCCCATCAAAACAAACAATCCATTTGTCTATATCCTCGTGCGTCCGCTTCTCCTCGAATAGGGCCATGATGTCTTCATCCGGGAACTCGGGGTGCATCGGCCGGTAATCTTGGAGGGGTTGTTGGGCCAAATAATCTGCCAAGGCGCTCCCCTTTATCGCCTTTTGGGTGACGTACACAATATCGAATTCAGATAGCAGTACCTGCCACCTAGCGATTCGTCCCATGAGGGCCGGCTTCTCAAAGATGTACTTCACGGGATCCATTTTGGAAATAAGCCACGTGGTATGACTGAGCATGTACTGCCTAAGATGATGTGACGCCCATACCAAGGCACAACATGTCCTTTCCAACATTGAGTAATTCATCTCACAGGTGGTAAACTTCTTGCTTAAATAGTAAATAGCTTGTTCCTTTTTCCCAGAGTCGTCATGCTGACCCAACACACACCCCATAGACTTGTCTAACACAGTTATGTACAGGAAAATAGGTCTTCCTGTTACAGGAGGCATGAGCACCGGGGGATTCGCGAGGCTCTGTTTGATTTTTTCGAAGGCCTCTTGGCAGTCGCTGTTCCACAGGACCGCCTGGTTTTTACGCAATAGTTTGAAGATGGGCTCGCAGGTAGGGGTGAGTTGTGAGATAAATCTCGCGATGTAATTCAACCTGCCCAGGAAACCACGAACCTGCTTCTCTGTGCGTGGCTCTAGCATTTCAAGAATGGCCTTCAATTTCTCGGGATCTATCTCGATCCCTTTCTGGCTCACGATAAATCCAAATAACCTCCCCGATTTCACCCCGAAGGTGTACTTGGCGGGGTTTAGTTTCAGTTGGTATTTCCACAGCCTTCCAAACAGCTTACACAGATTCACGAGGTTTTCGTCCTCGGTCCGAGATTTGGCAATCATGTCATCTACATAGACTTCTATCTCTTTATGCATCATGTCGTGGAACAACGCTACTATAGCACGCTGATAGGTTGCCCCAGCATTTTTCAACCCGAAGGCCATCACTTTGTAGCAGAATGTTCCCCGTATGGTGACGAAAGTAGTCTTCTCCACGTCTTCGGGTGCCATCTTTATCTGATTATACCCTGAGAAACCATCCATGAAGGAGAAAAGGGCGAACTTGGCTGTATTATCTACCAGTATATCAATGTGTGGTAAGGGAAAATTGTCTTTAGGACTGGCTCGGTTTAAGTCCCGATAGTCTACGCACATTCGCACTTTGCCGACCTTTTTTGGGACCGGGACAATGTTGGCTACCCACTCCAGGTATCGAGCTACAGCCAAGAAACCTGCATCAAACTGCTTTCTCACTTCTTCTTTAATTTTCAAAGACATTTCGGGTCTCATCCTTCGTAGTTTTTGCTTAACCGGGGAAGACCCAGGATTCAAAGGCAACTTATGTTGTATAATGTCGAGATCCAGCCCTGGCATGTCTTGGTACGACCACGCAAAGATGTCTTGATATTCTTCAAAAAGGGTTATCAAACCTTGGCGGATAGGTGCGGTCATACCGGTTCCTACTTTCACTTCTTTCTTTCCCTCCCCGGTCTCTAAGTTTATCAGTTCGGTTTTCTCTTGGTGAGGCTTCATTTCGCGTTCTTCCTGAGCGATCAACCTCTCCAACTCTGGTGAAAGGACGTCCTCTTCCCCTTCTTCGTTTATTGTTTGACTTACTTCTCGGTCAAAATCGATTATCGAACCCTCGTTGTTAGGATCCTCAAAGAATCGACCCTCACATCTATACCAATCAAGACAAAAAAAAAACATGCAAAATGATATGAGAAAAGGTGGAATCGCAAGAACAGATGAAACAAGATCTCTTTGTTATTTAATAAGGTAGGTTTCACAAAACAAAAGAGAAAGGAATCTATAGCCTCTAATTACATTGAATCAGCGGTATAGACTTCCGACTGGCTCATCACGCGCTAGTTCCCCACTTGGGAATTGGGACGGCATGGTCGCACTAAACTTGGCGGATCTTGTGTAGATTCCTCTCCTATTTCCGCCACCTCTTCCTCGACCATTATCCCAGCACTTGTGAAACACTGGCTAACATGGTCGGGCCATGCCCTATCTGCCCAGAGTCTTGACGGCGCATTCCTTCTTCCCGGTTTCCCGGGTTCATACCCTAACCCATATTTGTACGGGTTCCCCCTAATGTCGACCACATCGGCATTCCCGTGGTTGTCCTTGCTCAGACCCATTCTAGGCTCATAACCGTGCTTGAGCATCACCCGTGCCACCATTAGGGCCGCATTAGAGAGACAAGGTAGCAACGGACTCGTTTCCACAGAGGCACAACTCACCACCTCGAAGGATTGGAAAGCTGTTTCCAGTGATTCTTTCGCTGCTTCTACATATGGTGCGGAGGAGGGGCAGCTCACCAACATATCTTCTTCGCCTGACACTATCATCAAGAGTCCACCAACCGCGAATTTCAATTTCTGGTGAAGGGTCGAAGGGACCACTCCTAGCGCGTGAATCCAGGGTCTCCCCAAAAGGCAGTTGTAGGCGGGATTTATGTCCATCACTTGAAAAACCACATTGCAAGTGTGGGGGCCTATCTGAATGGGGATGTCGATTTCCCCCATCACCTCCCGCCGACTACCATCAAAGGCTCGTACTACCATCGAACTTGGCTTTAGATGTGACGCATTAAAAGGAAGTTTCTCCAAGGTGGTCTTTGGCATCACATTTAAACTTGAACCATTGTCGATGAGCACCTCAGCGATGACATGGTCCATGCATCTGACTGACACATGTAGAGCTTTGTTGTGCCCTCTCCCCTCGATGGGAATCTCTTCTTCCGCGAACGCGATATAGTTATTGGTAGTTATATGATTAGCAATGCCTTCAAAACCCTCAACTGAGATGTCGTGTGCTACGTGGGCTTCGTTGAAGACCTTTACCAATAGTGCACGATGAGGCTCGGAGTTTATGAGCAGTTCGAGCAAAGAGATCCTTGCCAGAGTTTTATTCAGTTTCTCAACCACCTTAAACTCACTTTGTTGGATGAGACAAAGGAACTCATGAGCCTCTTCCAAGGTCACCGCCTTTCCTTGAAGACCTTCTTTCTTTTCAGCTCCTTTTACCACCGGGGGATCCACTTCTTTTGAGGGGGTGATTGTGTCTGCAGGCTCTTGGATCATGGGTGCTTTCCCCTTGGAGGGCAATTCTGCCGAGTGAGGGGGAGCGAACACCCGACCACTGCGGGTTACGCCACTAAGACCGGTAATGTTGGTCACCTTGGCTGACAAGGAGTCAACCTCGGTTGCAGTCCTTTCTCCAAAAGCGGGAGGGGTATACTTCCATGGAACGACTTTATTGCTTTGATAAGAAAATGGTGTCGGTTTGGGCGCTGTCGGGGGGTACTTGGAGCTGGAGCCGGTCACATTCCTAGTGAAACATATTACTAGGGTTTTGGGGGTTGGGGGAATCTTCCTTTCTGCCGACTGAATGCAAATCTGCGATTCTTCCCTATCTCCCTCGGACACTTCGAACTGCCCCCAGTCCATGAGCCCTTGAAGTAACTCTTCTACCACGGGGAAAGTTTCCATGTCGTGTGATTCCCCGAGATGAAACAGACATTCGTCACTTTCGCCTCCACCACGAGAGACCATGCATGCTACCTGCAGCGACTAGTAGATGAATCGTCTAGTCGTAGCCATATTTTTTAATCTCTTTGACCCTGACGGCCTATCCTTTTCGATGGCGTTTACGCTAGCCACTCCATGACTGGCTAGTGGATTGGTTTTAACGTTGGGGCCCTCCTCTTGGAATGATAGCCAGCCGACATTTATTAGGTGTTGCACCTTATACTTGAACGGCAGGCAAGAGTCAACATTGTATTCGGGGGCTCCACTATGGTATGCGCATGTGGCATTTGAATTGTACCACTTGGGGTATGGTGGCTGGAAGACCTTCCCGGGTATGGCCACCACCAAATGATTTTTCAATAATGAGGGCCACAACTTGGAATACGCCATGGGAACAGGAGAGAATTGGTCTTTCGGGGGGTGTCATGCATTGTTATAGCTCACGCCAGGAGTTGTATTATTGGCTGGCCGGGGAGTGGCTGGAGCTGTGTGTTGGGCATGCGTTTTTTCCGTTGCGGGAGGCCCTTCAACTTGAGTTGGGAGGGAACTTTCGGCTCGGATCAAAAAGTTCGGGTGGTTGTGTTGGGCATTTTGGGGTGCTTTCATCCATGTTGGGGCGGTGGTGACCGCGTGGGTATCTCCTTCCTTTTTCCGTGTGCCCACCACTAGGGCTCTTCTATTGTTGTTGGGGGCAACGTTGGAGGCATATTCAAACTTTCCTTTTCTCAGTCCGGACTCGATTCTTTCTCCAGCGAAGACGAGGTCTGCAAAGTTAGCCGGCATATATCCTATCAGCTTCTCGTAGTAAAACGTAGGCAACGTATCTACCATAATCGTGATCATCTCCCTTTCAGTCATGGGCGGGACGACTTAGGCTGCTAGGTCTTTCCACCTTTGAGCATATTCTTTAATGGACTCATGTTCCCGCTTGGTCATGCTCTGAAGTTGGTTCCGATCAGGAGCCATATCCGTGTTGTATTGGCACTGCCTAATGAAGGCAGTTGCCAAGTCTTTCCATGACCGAATCTGAGAAGCTTCCAAATCGGTGTACCACGCCACTGCAACTCTAGCTAAGCTGTCTTGAAAGAAGTGCATTAACAGCTTTTCGTCCATAGAATATGCCCCCATCCTTCGATAGTACATCCGAAGATGACCTTTTGGACACGTCGTCCCTTTGTATTTATCAAAATCTGGTACTTTAAACTTGGGAGGGATGATGATGTTAGGTACCAGACACAGATCCGCAAAATCCGAGAATGGATAGTTACCGAGGCCTTCTACCGCTCTCAGCCTCTCTTCAAGTAGATCAATTTTTCCCTTGTCTTTTGCAATGGGAAGGAGTTCATTAACGGGTGCGGATGGAGACGGGACGTGGCGGACTATGTTTGGTTGGGGCAACTCATGGGGGGCTGGATCCTTGAGGGGAAGTAGAGGGCCTAAATGGGCATCTCCTTCATCATCTTCTTGTAGAGGATAGTCGGCATGAGGAGGGAGCTGCCCCTCAAAGGTAGGGGCTTGGCTCAAACCATCTGGAGCGGTACGGTGAGTGAAGTCCGGAGGCAAACCATAAGGGTAGGCTTGAGGACTATACCTCCGATTGAAACCCGTCGTGTTTCTGTCTCGGCCCAAGTTTATTGCGGGCTGTAGCACCGGTTCCGCTTCCCTAACTGTATTGGAAGCGGCCGCCGTAGCATTATCTTCTATAGTTTTTTGAAGCTTTAGCATGGCCTCCGTGATAGAAGCCATTTGATCTTTTAAGGCCGATAGGTCGGCCTTCATCTGTTCTTGCAATCCCTCTTCGTTATCCATCTTACTTCTGGATCGAGTGTTATAGGGGTGCCTTTGCGCTTTTTTAGTTATGGTGAGTTCCCTAAAGAAACAAACAGTGGTGAGTATGCCACCAAAACATGAATATGCTAATGAATGATCAGAGCACTTGGATCCACCTCAAGGCCTTTTTTAGACAACGTGATGAGTTTCAGAACGTCTCTTTTTATAAAAAGGAACAAAGCTTTTATCTAGCCAAGATCATACAAAAGTGTTACAACAGAACCTAACGGTTTCTAATTATATGGGCCATCAAAACTATCATGTGTTGACAGTAATTGATTAGCCCGTGAATTTCCTCTGGGGCTGAACACACTTCAGCGATGGCCTTTGCTTTGGCTAGTAGTCGCGGGAGGTCTTGACTTCCATTTAAGGTCAAGGCGAACCTATCCATCCACATGGTCGCTTCTTGATGCAATGCATCAATCACCCTCCCTCTTGTTTCCTTCTCGGCGTATGCTTGTGCGAAGTCCTCTACTAGTTTTTGTTCATGGGTCAAAGACTGGTTTAACTCTTCTTTGTACTGCCCTATTATAGCTAGCATGCTTTGCTCCGTGGCTTCTAAGTGTTGGGCCAAACTCCTCTTGGATCTTGAGCAAGCAGCTAACTCTTCCTTTAAGACCATGCCATGTACTCGTGACTGGTCTCTTTCCTCTCTCTGGAGCTTGAGCTCATTGTTGCTGCCCCATAAAGCTCCTCGGAATTTATCTCGGCCATGTTCTTCCTTGCGAGCCCTCTTGGTTTCTTGTTAAAGGGCTCTTGTGGTAGCCGCATTTTCCTCTCGTAACTCGGCACACTCTTTCTGGATGTTTGTAGCGGCTAACTTAAATTTTTCTTTGGCGAGTCTTGCCTTTCCTAGCTCTGATTTTAGAGCTTGGATTTCTTCATCCTCTTCCAGAGCTTCGAAGTTCTCCTCGTTGATAATTTTCAACTTGCAGAGCCAATCTAACCCTCGTGTATGAACTCTTAGCCATTCATGATAACCACCGATTATGCCATTACGGATGCCCCAAAGTTCTTTATCTTTCCTTAACGGGCTTTTCCACGCCTTGTGGACTCTTTGTACAATCCTGAGACTTTGCGCGCCGAAATCTCTCACAAGGAAAGGCGAGAGGCTCTCTTCCGTCGGTGCTCCCCTCATGGGGTACCCTAACTGTCTTATGGCAAGTGCGAGATTATAGTTAATACAACCCCTCGTCCCTATCAACAGAACGTTTGGGTAGTCCCCACATGAGAAGAGAACTCCCTCCTTTCCTTCCTTCCATCGAGGAAACCAGTTGATTGTGCTGCCTCCTATCCCAGCCAAGTATTGGTCCCAATCTACTCTTCTTTTTTCGACGCACGAGCGATAACTTTGAAGCGGACACGGGTGCCTTATGTCTTGTTGGAATAGGTGCGAAACCAACCACACACAAAGAGCGGGTAAGCAGCAGACAATCCATGTGCTGTTCTTCTCACACCTTCGGTCAAATGTGTCAAATAAGTCCGCCAAGATAGCTACCACCGGGCTCTCCTTGCTATGGTGATATGCAAGGAAAGCATCAATTGCGGCTAGGTCCACCAAACCGTCCACGTTTGGAAAGAAGACAACCCCAAAGATTAGCAAAGCTAGTATATCCGCAAACGGGACCTACTTTTCTTGACTCACCATATCCCTTGCCTTGCCTTCCAAGTATTTTCATGGTAGGCCCACTACGTTGTTTCGAGTTTGCTTCATATGATCCAACTCTCTCGCCGAATCTCCGACCACAGCTGCAATCTTGCTCAAGGAGGGAAGAAACCCGGAGAAAAGATAAGGTTTTCTTCCCCCAAGAGGGCATCCTAATATCTCCTCAAATTCTTCAACAGCCGATACTATTTGGAAGTCCCCAAACGTGAAGCATCTCAACGGCTGGTCATAGTATTGGGTGAGGGATACAACGGCTTCCGTAAATACCTCCGCTGTGGTCAAATCTAAAATCTTTCCGTACACTTTGCGGAAGGGTTTCCTTTGGAGGGGTCCCATCAACCGTCCCAACTCCTTAAGGCTGGTAACATCTAGGCGCTTAATCTTGACTTGATAGAATCTTTTCCCATTTTGATTTGTCCCCTTCATTTACCTAAAAAAGGGGTGAATCAAAGCTCTGATATGAATGATGCGATGCGCATGCATGAAACGAAAAGAAAAACAAGTGGTAATTTACATATACGAGACCGAAAAAGGTCCATCTTTTTAATACTACGTTCTAGGCATTGCGACGCCCCAACGTATGCATTAAAAAGTGACGCGTTACTCTAAAGAGACAAAATATCACTAGCTATACAGCAAAACTATAATTTATGTGCTATTCGCAAAAGAATGCATGAGAACAAATGGCACAGAGCGTGTTTGTTCCATGCCCCTATTTGGGGACCTATAGGAGAATATCTAGGGGTCTCTAATAACTACTCCCCACGATCCATATCTCACATGGTTGTTCTCTAGAGGTATCATCACTCAATATAATAATATTGTGGCGGTATGGAATACCAGTGACAACACATTATAAAGAGAGAAAGCTCTAGACAAGGTTTCACTATTATCAAGCAAGTCGGAGATCTAGCATGACCATAGATTCACCTCCACTCCTTAGATTTCCATGAACCCGGGTATAGGGCCCATTTTTACTCAAACCCGTGGGTGCTTAGAATGCAGTGTAAAAATGGGGAAAAGACAACATTTATTATATTTACACAGTTCAAAAAAAATGCACACACGAAGTTTCACAATTCCACACTTTCCTAAAATAGGCCTAACTCACAAAAACAATCCCCAGTGGAGTCGCCAACTGTCGCAACCTACCCTTTTGCGGGCGAGCGAGACGAGGCTCACGGGTGCGTCTTCCAAAGGAGGAAAATGCGCGGAGTCACCACCAACGTTTATTTTTGGAAAACGTTGGAAAAACCGAAGGAAACCGGTCATGAAGAATATTCCAGATTCGGGAGTTGTATTTACGTTTGAGGAAGGTATTAGCACCTCTCACGTTTGTCCCAAAGGACAACAGCCTTGATTTTAGAATTGTGTAAAATTGTGTACCTAAACTTTTATTTCTTTTTTATTTTTGAGGTCGACAAAAGCGGGGCTCTTGCTCCTACGTACCCTCCATCGAAGAGAAAATCAGACCTACGTAGTTCTTTTTTAAGGATGAATCAACCGATTCTTTTTACTTGGAAGGTGGTCCTTTTAAGGCGTCGGACCTTAAAATGATCCATTTTTACTTGGTGAGAAAAACTGAGGTATCGAACCTTAAAATCCTTTTTAGTGATTTTTTGCGGACGAGCTTGACTTTTCGAGTTGATTTTAGCCTTAGTTTCACTTTAGTTATTAGTCAATTCAATTAAGAGAGAGATATCCCAAAGAGAAACGTCCGATTGATTTTTTTTGCATTATTTTACTAAAAGATATTTTTTGATTATTGTATTATTATTTTACCTCTTTTTGGTTTCCAACGTGGTTACGGCATGACCGAACGGTCGGATTTCATTTTAACAGAAATTAACGGATATTACAAATCAAATGATCGGTGGAAATTTATTTTATTTTTTTATTAGGCGAGAAAATGACTTAAGTAAATGACTGAAGCACGTCAAAAGGGGGTACGAAAAGTAAATGAAACGAGAATAAAAGTACACGAAACAAATGGGGACCACCACGGGTAGATAGAATGAATTGAAAAGTTCAATTTTGGGAACTTACCGGTTGAAGACCGAAGAACGACGAAGAACGAACAACGAAGAACGAACAACGAAGAACGGTTGAAAATCTTCGCGAAATCACCCACGGAAACGTTACGGAAGTGGCTCGGCTTGGATTTTCTTCACGGAAACAATTTTCCTCACTAATCTTAAGTGATTACGAAATGCCAAGAAGGCTGAACCCTTTTCTTCTTCACTCCTCCCTCTATTTATAGGAAAATAGGGGAGGAGCTTGCCACCCAGCTCGCCCAGGCGAGCCAGGTTGCTTCCTCCAGAAGCAACCGCCTTCTGGAGGAACAATCTGGAAGGCCCAAGTGGTCCTGGTTGCTATTTGCACCCCCTTTTTTACAAAATACACCCCCCTTTGCTTTTTTTGGTGATTCTTTTTCTGTAACGTTACGAAACTTTACGAATTTCGTAACGATACTTGTTTTCTTTCCATAAGGTTACGGAACCTTACGGATCATGCAATTACTCCTTTTTTAGCTTTCAAAATGTTACAGAAACTCACGGATTGCGTAACAATACTTCTTTTTTATTTCCGGCATGTTACAGAATTTCACGGATTGCATAACAATGCTTCCTTTTGATTTCTGGCATGTCTCAGAACTTCACGTATTGTGCAACAAAGGGTGCCAAGTACCTCGAGGCGGTCAGCCAAAGGTTGCATGCCATCAAACAATAGTCCCCGGACGAAATTAGGGTATGACAACTCTTTTACATATTTTTCTCACAAAAATAATTAAATGGCAACTAGTTTTGTTCTAAATTTAATAAATATATTAAAATGAGGCTAAAAAATAAATTTCCAATGAATTTAATATATATATATATATATATATATATATATATATATATATATATATATATAATATATATATTAAATTTTTAAAAAAATGGGGAATACCCTAATTAATCCCTTTTCAATTTAATTTTAGATTTGTAAGCCCATCTAATTTAGCCAAACTTTTGAGCAATCTTTTTCTAAAAATTAATATTAATTATCTACAAATTTTTAAATTATCATTAAACAACACTACTACAAAAAAAAAGTATTCAAAGACGGTTATTTTACGCTTTCCACAATGGTTATGAACCGTCTTTGAATCCGTTGTAGTGAAAAGTCAACACTTTCCACAACGGTTTCTAAATTGTCTTAGAATCTCACATTCTACATCGGTTTTCTAAGAAACTATCTTCGAATGTGTTATTTTTTATTTTAAAATGTTTAAAAAAATTGATAATTCTAATACGATTTTTTAAAGAATCATCTTAGAAAGTAGATACTTTAAAAAAAAGACCAACAAAAATGTGAAAAAATGAAACATCAATTTTTCTAAATAGATATTCAAAGGGGCTTTAAGGCTGTGATGTATTACTTTTCTATTGCTATAGAAGGATTTATGTCATTTATGTTAGAGCATTATCTTCTCTTTTCAATTAGTATGCTTTCTCTATACTATGAAGAAACAAAATTTAGCCAATAAAAAATATAAATGGTCAAGAAAAATGCATGAACACTATAAAAAAACTGGCAAATTAAGCATGGAAGAATAAGATTATAGAATTTGAATATAGAAATGCATCATTGAAAATATCATCCTAGCATAGCTAATTAAAATAAATCAGGCATTTGGAAAGCCAAAATCATCCTAACATGTTTTTGTGATTCCACTGCCACCATCAGTTTTACTTTTTTGAAATTAAGGATGTTAGAGATAGGGGAAGCAACATGAAGACTAAGCTTTGGAACTTGAAGAAGTTTTGTCTTTTTACATGCCCAACTCTTTGAGTGGAATTTTTATTGATTGTTGCATCTTAGTCTCCATTTTTTCATATGTACATCATGCATGTAGAGGTAGGAAGATTATTTCTAAAGTTGGAAACTTCTTCAATTCATAAAAATCTTTGTTTTAATTGATTACAAGCTTCTTCATAATCGATTACACAAGTGTTTGAAGTTTGTAGAGAGATTCAAGTTTTGGTTTAATCGATTACCAGTTAATCGTAATTGATTACCAGTTAATCATAATCGATTACATAGTTCGGTTGAGACCATGCCTGGTTTTTTATGAGTCTCTGCTTTAATCGATTATAAGATGAATGAAGTCGATTACTTCGTTCTTAAAGGTGTTCTCAAAAGTGATCAAAAGCACTTTAATCAATTACATCAAGAATCTAATTGATTACCTTGTTCTTGAAAGTTTTCAAGATGTTGGGAAGAACACTTAAATAGATTGAAATGATAATATAATTGATTACTTCTTCAAAATAATCGATTACATTGGATATTTAATCGATTACAGGTGATTATAATTTTTTTCTCTATAAATAACCACCTTGTATTCTAACCTTTAAAAAAGGAAGAAGAGAGAAGAAAAAGTGCTTAAAATAAGTGTGCGACTCACAACTTCTAGACTTCATTTTTCTTACGCTCTCTTGGTAAAAAGTGAGTTGTGAATTACTAGTGAGATCAAGAAAAGACTCATTCACTCAAGCAAAGGTTCTTGCGTGTGATTGATCAGGTTGTGTCTCTCTTTGACTTAGTTTTTCATCTGTTTTACAAGTTGTTAGCATATGCATGAATTTCTGAAGGCATGCTAGAATAGGTTTTTCAAGTTTGGGCTAAAGGTAGGTTTCTCTTAGGCTCTTATTCACAAAGGACCCAAGGGTCAGATACCTTAGTCTCCTTTTTTGGGTAGCAACTGAGATTAATTTTGATTGCTTGTAAGAATTCTATATGCATGGTGAAAATCTAATTAAGATTGAATTAGATAACTGGAGTAGCTTCTCTAAAGATAGAGAGCGAACCAGTATAAAAATTGGTGTACATCTTCTCTTGATCATATCTTTCTTTCTCATTGTATTCTTGATCAATTTGTTGAAGTTTAAAAAAAATATTTTTTTGAAAAAGAACTTTAATAAAAGAATTTTGTGTTAAGGGTGATTGATTTAAATATTGGTTTTAACAAAATTTTGTGATATGATCCTTGGAAAAGAAAGTTTTTCAAAACTGTTTTTTTTATTTGATTTAGAACCAATTCACCCCACCTCTTGGTTTATGAGTTCCATCATCTTTTTTCATAGGATTCCTTAACAGCGACACAAGGAAATTCATATTTATATTCTTCCACAAATCAAATTAATTTGATATTGCCCAATCCCTAGGTTCCAATCTATCTATAACCAACTCACTCTCTTCTCTCTTTCAAACTAAAATCAGCTCAAAGACTTCTCCTAATCTTACATTTTTTCTTCTAAATGCTTGAAAATATAAAGAAAAAAATTCAATTAATAAATCCCTTAATACCAATATATAGATAGAGGAAAATGGTACAATCTGTTAAAAAAATATCTATCTCCGAGACTTCCTGATGCATTCTGGTAATTTAACAATTTATCATTAAAATTGCTAAGATTAACAGTTTATCATGACTAGAATTGCCTAGCCCTTGGTGAATGAGACCCTAAGCAGCCAAATAAATATGCCTTAATAAATTACTAGGATAAATCTAGTTTTATATCAAATTCAAATGTGCAAAAGCATAAACTAGTAGAACTGAAGCTTCACAGGGGAATGTACCTGCAAAGATAACAACACCATCAGCAGAAACCTTCACCAACTTTGGCAAGGTTTTATTTAGGTATCTTGGAGATAAGTAATCCAATGCATCTGACAAAATATCCAGAGAAAATGACTTTGCACAATGGGGTAGAGAAAACTTTAAATCAGCCACATGCACAATGCCCTTGCATACAAGACTTTTACACTTTGCACCAACATCATCTAACTCGTATGGTTGTATTCCCCAAACCTCAGTATCCTCTTCTTCTAACAAACTAGATAGTACAAAACAAGAGTCAGGGCCAACATGCAAAACCTTGTGCATACTGTCTCCATATGATTTCTTCAAAATGGGAAATGCTTGTAGGATGGGCGATGAGCATGATGCACCACCTGCACATGCACACTAGAGTTGTTTAAAGTGCTAAGAATTATATCAAATTTGAAATCAACACTTCTATATTAAATATCAATGAATATGCACCAAGCCACCAACTTATCGTACAAAAATATTTTTATAAAGTCAAACATATTATGATGTTGTATCATCCAGTTCCCAGTAAGAGTGTATATACAACAGTTGTACAAATAAAAATACAGTATCAACAAGTAGCTAAATGTAGAAAATATTAACAAAATTAATGCTATTGGGTTCAAGAAAAAATTTTACATACAAATTTTCTGCATTGGATTTGAAATGGGAAAAATAAACTCCATTCCTCTTGATTTTTGTTAGTTTTATTTCTTCTCGATTTTGACAAAAAGTTGAATGGATACAAGTTAGATGATGTTGGTGCAAAGTGTAAAAGTCTTGAAAATGTTTTTAAAAACACTTTTACACTTTGACATCAAAATGATAACATTTTCAAAACTGTAAAAACATGATAATAGCCATACTTGAAATTACGAATCAAGTGCATATTCTATACATATTTGTGGGTGAACCTGTGATGTTCCTTCCATGAACAACCCAAGTATTGAGCATTTAGCTAAAGGTCCATTGGACTGCTTGCTAATATCATGATTCAAATTTCCAAGAATTCCACTACAAAAGCTTGTACATAAATATTTATTTGTGATTCAAATTTGGATACCTAAGGAGTGATACAGATTATAGATTTATATTGGCAGTTATGTATTGCAAGCAGGGTTATCTCCTAACTAACAACAAGCTGACATTTATGGAAGAACAAGAACATACTGGGGGAAAATAAAAGAACAAGAAAAGGCTGACATTTATGGAAGAACAAGAACATACACACAAAAAGATAGAAGATGGATTAATTAAAATTGCCAAGCTCTGTAACAGTAATATTCACAAAATTACTTAAAGAGGCTTTGTCTAGCACCTTATACCCATGACCCATATTTTCACCACTTTTTTTAGTTCTGAAGTCCATATTCCAGTCATCAGGTAACCATTCAGGATGTTCATTTGATTTCTCTATAGCCTGAAATTGTCAAACATCAAACAAGTGGTAACCGATAAAATTTTAGCTAAAATGAGAGAAACAACATTCAAAAACTAAATAAATATATAGAACTATGAACTCACCTGTTTAGAATGGCCTATTATGTTGATGTTGATATGTCTATTGGTTGCTTCAGACTTTTCTGAGTAACATCAACAAGAAGGGTTGAGAAAAAGGATATCCAGAGGCCAGAAGATAAGTAATACTCGCCACATATGAAGACCATTGGGGGGAAATCCCCCTCAAAATACTTGGAAACCTATTTGGTTATCTTCTCCTAATATGATCCAATGTCCAAGGAGAGTATGAGCTTCTTATGGATTCAATGTACAACAAATCATCAGAACTTCTAGCTGATGGAATTTGCCTCAATAGACTCGCTTCCCTTGGTTTTGGCCCATGTGCAGTAATGGTAACGCGACCCATCGAAGGATCGGACATGACGATAACCAAAACCCTAACCTATCAATTGAGCAAAAACTTCTGAAACTGGGACAATGAACTGTTACCGCTACAATCACGAAGAGTCACCATAACCCTAACCCTAATAACATTGTCGTGAGTCAAAGTAATGATAGAGAAAAACACGTCAACACCACGAATTGATGGATAATAGCGCAACGAGTTTCGAGATTAGGATTCAACTTCGAATTAGAGAGAGAGAGAAAGAGAAAGAAAGTGAAAGGGTTATGGGTAGAAGAGAAAGAGGGGGGCAATGATTGGGCATTGAAGTGGAAATGGAGGAGCACCCAGGGGGGTAATGGTGTTGTGCGCAACAAAAAGGAAAGATGAACCCACAAAGCAGAGACGAGCTCGCAAGAGAGACGAAGAAGAGGGTCTAGGATTCACGAGAGATCGAGATGATTTTAATTAAACTGATGTTGACCATCTCATCTCAACATTTGTTATACAAACCGATGTTGAAAAGTTCTTTCCATGATGATTTTTTGATAACCGATGTCAACAACTTGGATTCAATTTCAAAAATGTCATCATGTTACATTCTAAGACAATTTTTGTTGAACCGATGTTGATGGAGCATCAACATCATAGAAAGTTTTTTCTGTAGTAATGCAAGTACCCATTTTCTTTTGTGTGGTTAAATAATATTCTTTGATTTTATTTTTGTTTTTTAATTAACCCATTAAATTATTAGTTTATAGGTTATATTTATGGATTTGGCTTTAAATCTTCATTTATTTCTTCATTTTTTTTTGTCCATGTCCATGCCATTTCAGCCAAAACATATTCTTCACAACATATGTTATCCACGCCTTTATGATCCATGAACTTTCTTAAGAATTTTAAGCTAGGCTTACAAATCTAAAGTAATTTAAGTGTTTCATGGCTTCATTTTCTTCCAACCAACCCATAACCCATTGACTTTAAATGGGAAGTAAAAACAACTTTTCTCCTTTCCCAAAGAAGTACATACATTCATCCATATTGATGCAATCCTACCCCCCAAGGATATTGGATAGAAGACTCCAAAAGGATTGGGCTAGAGCTAGTAAAGAAGGCCTTAGGGTTCTCATGAACCTTAGGGTACATTTTTAAGCCCATGGGTCAAGGTTGGATTCACTCTTCTTTGTAAATATTAGAATAAGTTTTTTCTTCTTTTGGGCCTTTTATTTTGGCCATTCTAGTAGTATAGGGTTTTAGCCTTGTATTTCAGAGCATTTTGAGTAGTCTTTGTAGTAGGGACTTTTTTTTTGTATTTTCATGTATATTTGGAATAGGGGTGAACTTAGCTACTATAGGGGGTGTGTAGCTCAGCTCTAGCTTCTCATCTCAAGGAAGTGAACTTAGCTATTAGAGAGGTGTGTGTAGCTAAGCTCTAGCTTCTTTAGGAATCTTCTCAAGGAGGTGAGCTTAGTTATTAGAAAAGTGTGTGTAGCTAAGCTCTAGCTTCTCAAGGAATTTTTCTCAAAGAAGCTTCTCAAGGAAGTTTTCTCAAGAAAGCTTCTCGAGGAAGCTACCTAGTCTATAAATATAAGCATATGTAACACTTGTTGTAACTTTGATAAATGAAAGTCTTATGAGACACACTTCAAAGTCCCACTTCTCTCCCTCTTTTATTCCTTCAATTTAGTGCTCCCCATCTCTCTTTCTTTTCCTCCATTAAAGCATCCTCTTAAAGCTTCTTATCCAAGGCACATTCTTGGTGGTGAAGCTCCTTCTTCCATGGCTTATTCCCTAGTCGATGGTGCCTTCCCTCTCCTCTTCTCCTTTGCCTTCCGCTGCATCTCCATGGTGGAAAATCACCATTGAAGGACCTCATTGAAGCTCAAAGATCCAGCCTCCATAGAAGCTCCACAATCAAGCTTACATTAAGTGGTAATTAGAGCACAAGAGCTTCAAGTAGGTGCTCCTTAAACCTCCATTAATTTTTTGCTTTACCTTCTCTTCCATTGTTGTTTCTTCATTTTTCTCCATGTATCTCCTCACATGTCTACTGCTAAATTTTTTTAACATGATTCTTTAGAATTTCCATCGATTAAACTAGCTATAGAAGCTAGATTTGATTTTCTATGGTTCAAATTTCTTGTTTATGTTCTTGAACCATGAGTTGTGTTGAGTTTAGGTTCCTTTCAGTTTTGTCTTGCTATTTTTTTGGGGCTGAAACCTAAACCATAAAATTCTTAAAAAAATATTAAAGTAGAAGAAAACCTCAAAAATCTAGAGTGACTTGTTCACCTATTATAGTTTTGTCATAGAAGTCATGTCTAGTCATGAAACTTGTTACATAAGATTTCTTATGTTGTGCTGAATTTTATTTTTCTTGTTTCTTTGTCTAACTCATTTGTCCATGAGTGTATGAAATTATTTTACCCTATTATTTGATTTGAGTCAAATCTTTGCATGTTAATTAGTCCTTAACATGTTCATGCAAAATTCTTAGAGAGTCTTTCATTGTGATCCTTTTCTTGAACTTTTAGATTTCCATATGATTGTGTCTATTGTGAATTTGAGTTTTGGTGAATGAATTGCTGGCTGAAATTTTGATTCTAAGTGAATATTGAACTCCTAAAACATTGGTAAACAAGCCTAGTGAGTTCAACATACATAGGAAGGTTGAAAGTAAGCCCAAGGCAATCAATATTCCATGCTAAAAAAAATTTGAAGTCTGAAATTGCCAGTGTTGGTAGCTTGGACATACAAACTTGTAAAAATTACTGACAATTTTTTACTTCGAATTTTGAGCTGAAATTTTACTGAATTTTCTAGACAACTGGACCAAAATTATAAAAAAAAAGAACCAACTGATTTCAATAAAAGGAGAAAATACGAAAAATCACACAAGTTGGCAGAAAATCAGAGTCCACAAAAAAAAAGTGAAAGGGAAGTGTGCTTGTTGTTTTGGCTCGAAATTTGTGCTATAATTGGTTCCTATTTTATACCAATCTTAGTTCTGAAATTTCAATTTAAAGTAAGTGTGAAAACAAGTGACAAAACTAGAGGTTTTTTTATTCTTTCTTTTTTTGTTTTTTTACTCTACTCCAAAGTCATTCTAAGTTTCTCTTTGAGTCCTAGCTTGCTTCTATGTCCTTTTCATTGCTTTAATTGTTGAATAATCCTTGAAAAATTGTCTTCTTAAAACTCCATTGGTTTAGCTTTCATTTCTTTTCTTTTTTTTTTGTCTTTGGTTATTGCTTTTCTCTTTGTTTCCTTGTTTGTGAGTTGCCATATAGGAAATAGGAAAGGAGGATTGGTGTCATCCTTGAAGAATTTGGGTCAAGAAGCAAGGGGCCAACCACCTTAAGAGCTATTGGACTAAGAAGCACTCCAAATTGAGTGAATCACCAAAGAGAAAACAACCACCAAAATTGAGGACCTTTTTGTAATTTTGTAATTGACAATTTACTTACTTTCATTGCTTTCAAATTTTGTAACAAAAATGTCTTTCATTGGAAGTAAGTTGGGAGCCTCCAATAGGTCACCCTACTTCCATTTGTGTGTAATAATTTTAGGCAATTTTCCCTTAGGATTGTGAGTGTTTTGTTGGGAACCTTAAATGTGGTCATCCAAACACTCTTAGGATTCGCCTAGTTTACATTTATTGCTTACTTTCATAGCTTATTTCCTTTACCTTCCATTGTCAAACCGCCTAGATAGTTTCCCTTTTACCAATTAGTTTTTACCTTATCTTTCACACCTCTTTAAGTGTTTATTTTGGCTAGTTTCAACCATAGTTTCTTTTACCTTTTGTTTTCAAACCCCCAACAAGAAAGAACCACAACTTAGAAACCAACATAAGTCTTCATTCTTCATCTAGTGTTAATGGTGAAGGTTCTACTCCTAAGGACCCCTTGTATAAGATATTAGATGAGTTGAGATCCCTTAAGTTGTAGAAAGAAAAACAAGAGAGAAAAGAAAAAGGAAAAAAAGAGTAGAAGAAATAAGTCAAGATGAAAAAGAGAAAATAAGGGAAGAAGAAAGAAGGAAAATACTAAAAAGAGTTACGAAAAGAAAAACATGCCTCTTATAATTGTCATAACTCTTGCAAGAGCCTAAGTGAAGAACTTCGTGACTATTATGAAGGAAGGCATAAGGCACATCTTAGACCTCACTCCCATTGGAGGGAAAAGGAAAAAAAGCCTCAAGAGGCTAACATTAACCTCCCATACTTCCATGTGAAGGACAATGTAGAGGCTAACTTAGATTGGAAAACAAGGGTAGAGCAACAACTTAAAAGGAAGTCTACTTCAAAATCTTATGGCTCTCACTCTTATCCAAAGAAAGAACAAGGTCAAGGCATCTTAGGGGTGACACCTTCTAAGCCCAAAGATGATAAGGGGAAGACAATAGAAAAGCAACCCCTTAAGGCTAGTATGCAAGAGAAGACTAGCTCCATAAAGTGCTTTAAATCTCTTGGAAGAGGATACATTACTTCTCAATGCCCCACCAAGAAAACCATGATTATGAGGGGCCAAGACATTTATAGTAGCCAAGATGAGGCTACTACTTCACCTTCCTCTAGTGAAAGTGAAGAAGCAAAAGGGGAAGAATCTAGTGAAGAAATCTACCCCCAAGAAGAAGGACAACCTTTAATGGTTAAGGATGAGTGTAAGGAGGTAAGTGTCTCCTCAGAGAGGTTAGCTAAGAAGGAAAGTCATTTTGAAATAAAGACAAATATTAAAGAAACTTCCTATCTTAGACAACCTCCACATCTTCTCCTTTGTAAAAAGGCACTTGTTAGCACTGCCACACCTCTTGGGCTTAAGGTTATTCCTCAAGTAAAAGAGTTATTGGATAAGGGTTTAGTTCATAAGAGCTTAAATCCTTGTGCTTTGTTGGTGTCCAAAATAGGTATTAATAGGCACCAAATCCCTAAAATAAGTGATATGATGAATGTGTTGAGTGTTGCAACCCTCTTTTGTAAAATCAGTCATGCACCCAACATCTTCATGATTCATGTACATAGGGACTCGTTAGGTAGGTTTGTTTTTATTTTTGGTTTTAATACAAACCTAGGTGCTCATATGAGACACCTTAGGTTTGTCGTATTTTTTTGTAGGAATAATCAACATGAAAATACAAAAAGAGGTATGTTTTATTGCATTACTTTCCTTAATTTTTTAAATAGTGATCAAGGGGTTCCCACGGACCCTAAGAGAATAAAGGTCATTCCTGATTGGCCCACTCCACCAAGTATAAGGGAAATCTGGGGCTGCCAAGACTTAACAAACTTTTACAAAAGGTTTGTCTCATATTTTTCTATACTTGTAACACCACTCATTGAGTTGGTGAGGAACCATGTTCCCTCGTGGGAAGATGTCCATGAAAAGGGTTTTTAGATCTTACCATACTCTAACATATCCAACACCACTAATACATATGTTTTTATTCTTTTTACAGGTGTCGAGGGAAGTAGCCCAGAGTATGAAGAACCTCGAGATTTGAGGTCAAATCCTTTCCAAGGTGGAGGGGATGATGCAATCCTACCCACCAAGGGTATTAGATACAAGCCTTCAAGAGGATTGGGCTAGAGCTACTAAAGAAGGCCCTAGGGTTCTCATGAACCTTAGGGTAGATTTTTGAGCCCATGGGTCAAGGTTGGATCCACTCTTCTTTGTAAATATTAGAATAGGTTTTTCCTTTTTTTGGGCCTTGTATTTTGGCCATTCTAATAGTATAGGGTTTTAGCCTTGTATTTCAGAGCATTTTGTGTAGTCTTTGTAGTATGGACTTTTTTTGTATTTTCATGTATTTTTGGAATGGGGGTGAGCTTAGCTACTATAGGAGTAGCTTTTCATCTCAAGGAGGTGAGCTTAGCTATTAGAGAGGTGTGTGTAGCTAGGCTCTAGCTTCTTTAGGAATCTTCTCAAGGACGTGAGCTTAGTTATTAGAGGGGTGTGTGTAGCTAAGCTCTAGCTTCTCAAGGAAGTTTTCTCAAGAAAGCTTCTCAAGGAAGCTACCTAGTTTATAAATTGAAGCATATGTAACACTTATTGTAACTTTCATGAATGAAAATCTTATGAGACACACTTCAAAGTTCCACTTCTCTTCCTCTTTTATTCCTTCAATTTTGTGTTCCCCCCACTCTTTCTTTTTCTCCATTAAATCATCATCTTCAAGCTTCTTATCCAAAGCACATTCTTGGTGGTGAAGCCCTTTCTTCCATGGCTTATTCCCTAGTGGATGGTGCCTCCCTTCTCTTCTTCTCCTTTGCCTTCCGCTGCATCTCCATGATGGAAAATCACCATTGAAGGACCTCACTGAAGCTCAAAGATCCAACCTCCATAGAAGTTCCACAAGCAAGCTTCCATCACATACATCATGAAATTTCCGTGCATCATAAAGTACTAAAAATCACACCGAATAATTGTATTTGTTCAAACCACACTTCCATGAACTTAAATAACCATTTCAAGTCATAAAAATTAAATAAATAACATTTTTACTGGACCATACAACATCACATAAACATGGATAGCTCAAACCAAAGGATCAAAACAAAGCATATGGGTCTTAAGGGGTCTTAACTTAGCTCAAGAAAATATGTCCTCTTTTGGTCCAAATTAGTGGTGGTCCTGAGGGTGGTCTTGGTGGACAACCGCCTAGAGTTCTATTTTTAGAAGGACACCAAAAAATTTTTATATAGCTTATATAAATATTAAAAGAAACATTTTATATAATTTTAAAATTACATAAAAATTATTATAAAAATTAAAATATTTGTAATTGATTTCTTCTAGGGAAACAATACTAGTAATTAGTCAATTAATAATGATGTTTTCACTTATCCACAAAATTTATTCATAATTTAATTTTGAGAGAAAGAATCGACAATTTAGGTACAATGTTGATCGTAAAAGAGAAGGGTATGACATATTATTTTTGTCCATTGCTATTAATATTAACATAATCACGTAAACAAAGTTCTGGAACCAAAAATTACAATAATTATGATTCAAACTTCATCAATGAATCAAAATCAAACTTTATGATATTGAGTTATTTAAAAATATTTAATTATTTTCCTAATGCATGTACAACTTATAAAATAATGTTAACTATTATTGCTACTACTAATTTCATACACTAAAAGAAGATAATTTATTAAATTTGAAATTGCTAAAATCCTATTTAAAACTATGACGCAAGCTAGCTAGATTAAATAAACTTATTTTGATTTCTATTGAATATGATTATTTAAAAAAATTTATTATGACCAATTTTTTTATGATTTTGCCACAGAATTGAAGAAGGATAAAATTCAAATGATTATGAGATATAATTTTTTCGATTCGTCCAGGAGACCAAAAATCTCAAGATGGATCCTGATCCAAATAGCAAGCATGCATATTAGTATCAACAAGAAATTCAAACAAGCTATTGAATATATACACAATCGACTTACAAATTCAACTAGCTAGTGTTGTAAAAATAATTTATGGCAAACCGACTAGCTGAGTCGCGGACAATGTCGCTTTCTTTAAGACGTTTCGTGGCACTGCCAAAAATTGTGCAAGCAGACTATCAACCACGAAGTCCCCAGGATAAAACAGCCCAGATCACTGTATAAGATTCTCACTGCACTAAGGGAATCTTTCTAGAATTACACCCTCTTGTATGACTTGAAAAGTCACTCTAAAGCCGCCCGAAAATATGACTTGAAAAGTCACTCTAATAGCCAACCGAAAAATATGACTTGAAAAGTCACTCTAATAGCCAACCGAAAATTTAGTGAGACAAAAAGAAAGAGGGAGAAGTTTGCCGGAAATGCATCGTCTAAAATATGGAAGGGAGAAAGAAAAGTTGAGGAAATGTTTCTCAGCTGGGATAAGAAAAAATGAAGAAAGGGGCTCTCTATATATAGGGAGTGAAACACTATTCAAATGTTTACTCTGAGCGATGTGGGACTTGAAGTTTTTCTTTTCTTTTCTTTTTCAAACTTTCACCCATTGTCTCATTTTTTCTAACAATCCCCCACTTGAAATTTGAAAAAAAAATATTTTCGAGGATTTCATAAAATTGTACATAAACAAAGGTGTCATGCAACTTGAACCTTTGCATAGTGAGTAAGATTTAGATTTTACTAGAGTGACTCGAAGTCTTAAACTCTATCTCCGACATCAAACCACACACAACCTTTTCATAGGTGTATTCTATAAAGCCCGTGCGTTAAAGGTCATGCACGTCTATCCCGGTATAGTGAACGCTCTAGAAATTTTTACCCAAAATTTCATATGAAGCGGCCCCCACTTCCACATTCACATAGGTGAGTCTATCAAGAGTACTCCTGTAGCCTAGGTACTCCACTCAACATAGAGTATAGATCTCATTAAGAATTAAGAATTTTTTCATAACTCATCCTCTTGTTACTTCAAGAATCATGCTACTTTCACTTATAACAGCATGTTCATCTCATATCACTTCATAACTTGTTATTACCTATTGAACCTAGTTCTTGGGATCTCCAGTCATTTAGGTCGGGTTACCATCATGAATGATCATCGCAGTAAGGGCAATAGTCCCATTCTTTTAGAAGTGTTATGGACTTTCTCTCTAGCTAATCCTTTCGTCAAAGGGTCTGCTAAATTATCATCAGTGCGTACGTGATTCACTCTAACAGCTCCTGTTGAGAGTAATTCTTTAACAGTGTTATGCTTACGACGTATCTGTCGTTTCTTACCATTGTAATAACGGTTCTCAATTCCACAGTACTATCGCAATGGATCAACACAGCTGGTATCAGTCTTTCCCATAAAGGAATCTCTACAAGTAAGCTTCTCAGCCAACTTGCTTCCTCACTAGTAGTTGCTAGTGCTATCATCTCAGATTCCATAGTGTACTAAGCTAAGATAGTTTGTTTCTTTGACTTCCAAGAAACAGCCCCACCAGCTATGCTAAATATATAGCCGCTGGTTGCTTTGGAATCATCTGAAAGAGTGTTCCAGTCTGCATCATTGTATCCTTCAAATACAGCGGGAAACCTTTTATAATGTAATCCAAGGTTTATGGTTCTTTTAAGGTACCTCATTACCCTTTCAATAGCGTGCCAATGCTCCATACTAGGTCTACTAGTAAACCTGCATAATAATCCCACAACATAGGCTATGTCGGGTCTAGTACAATCAGTGGCATACCTAAGGCTGCCAATGATACTTGCGTACTCAGTTTGTCGTATACCTTCACCAGTGTTCTTAAACAATTTTACACTTGGATCATATGGTGTACTAGCAAATTTACAGTCAAAGTAGTCATATTTCTTTAAGATCTTCTCAATGTAGTGAGATTGATCTAGAGAAATTCCCTTTTTTGACCTGGTAATCTTAATACCAAGGATTACACTTTCTTCTCCGAGGTCTTTCATATCAAAGTTGTTACACAACAATGATTTCACATCGTTCACTACATGAATATTTGAACCAAATATGAGAAGGTCATCGACATATACACATATGATAGTGCAAATATTATTTACAGATTTGTAGTAAATGCATTTGTCACTTTCATTCACCTTAAACCCATTCGAGACTATTAAGTTATCAAACTTTTCATGCCACTGCTTAGGTGCTTGTTTTAGACCATACAAAGATTTATCTAACTTGTAGACTTTATCTTCTTGTCCATGAATCACAAACCCTTCAGGTTGCTCCATATAAATTTCCTCTTCCAATTCACCATTTAAAAAAGCAGTTTTAACATCCATTTGGTGTATCACTAGACTGTGAATAGCAGCAAGAGATATTAGCACCCGAATAGATGTTATTCTAGTGACTGGTGAAAAGGTGTCGAAGAAATCCATATTCTCTATTTGCCTAAAACCCTTGGCTACAAGGCGAGCCTTGTATTTATCCACAGTACCATCAGGTTTTAGTTTTTTTTTCAAGATCCATTTACAACCAATTGGTTTGCAACCAGGAGGAAAGTCTACTAAATGCCAGGTCTTGTTAGATTCTAAAGAATCCATCTAATCATTAATGGCTTCTTGCCACAAGTCAGCATCCAAAGAAGACAAAGCTTCTTGGAGGTTTAATGGATCTTCCTCTAATGTATAGGCCATATAATTGGGCTCATAGTCTTTAGCAATTCTTGTTCTCTTACCTCTTTGAGGCTCTATTTCTAGTTCTGGTTGTGCAAGATTTTCACTACTAATAGCAGGAAGATGATTGGATGAAGTACCCTCACTATTCCTTAATTTAAAAGGAAATTTATTTTCATAAAAATCAGCATAATTTGACTCTATGATCACTTTTGCGTTTAGGTCATAAAACCTATACGCTTTGTTATTAATAACATAACCAATGAACACACATTCATAGGCTCTACTTGCGAGTTTAACCCTCTTGGGGTCTGGGATCCTTACATAGGCCAGACATCCCCAAGTTCTCAAATAGGACCAATTTGGTTGTCTTTTCTTTAATATCTCATAGGGAGATGTCTTGCTTTTTGATTTGGGGATTTTATTTAGCACATAACAAACAGTTAATAAAATTTCACTCCACCAAAAAGATGTTGCACTTGAACTCAACATAGTAGCTACAACTAATTATGTAAAAGTTTTGTTCTTTCTTTCAGCTTTACCGTTCATTTCAAGTGAATATGGAGCAGTCGCCTCTATCACTTCGAAGTTTCTTAATTTTCTTATTGAATTGATTTTCAATTTCTATTACATATAACTTAAACATGTCAAGCGCTTCACTTTTATTTTTCATTAGATATACATATGTATAATCAGAGCAGTCATCAATAAAAGTGATAAAATATCGTTTTCCATTTCTGGTCAACGTTCCATCAAATTCACATATATCAGAATGTATTAAATCCAATGGCTCAGATTCTTTAACTACTGATTTATGTGATTTCTTAGTTATTTTAGATTGACTGCAAAAAACACATTTTTCAAAGTGATTTGAAGATAGCTTTGGAATAAAACCCAAGTTACTCATGTTAGATATGCAACGACTATTTATATGACAAAGTCTAGAATGCCAGATATTAAAATCACATAGCAAGAAAGCAGAAGGAGAAACTTTATTAATATCAAGATTCAATTTGAACATGCCATCAGTGGCGTACCCTTTCCTTACAATATTCCATTCTTGGTCAAAGTAAATAAATCTACACCTATGGTCTAAGTAAACCCAGCCTTGTTTAAAAGAAAACCAGAAACCAGATTCTTTCTCATCTCTGGAGTATGCATCACATCTTTGAGGATCAAAGTCTTTCCAGAGGTAAACTTCAGTTCAACATCTCTAGTTCCAGCAACAGTAGTGGTGTGGGAATCACCCAGCAGCACTTTCTTATTTTCAACATTCGTGTATGTTTTAAACATAGCACGATCATAGCAAACATGGCGGGAGGCGCCAGTGTCTACCCACCATCCATCTGATCCTCCAATCATATTGATCTCAGTTATCACAGCTATGTATGGTTCTTGAGTCATGTTAGACTGGGGAGCACCTGTCATTGAAGGATTTCTGCATTTACGTGCCATATGTCCTGGTTTGCCACAATTGTAGCAGAGGAATGGTTCACCAGGATTATTCTTGGCAGGTGGATGTTGTCTAGCATGTTGGACCCTTGTGGGGTTCTTGTTGCGGTTGGAGGTATTGTTCACATTGCGGTTCTGATTCTTAAAGTTTTAGCCAGTAGGCTTCAGAACTGCACCTGTGTTCTTCCTTTTATTGTTGTTGTCAGACACAACCAACACTTCATCTTTCTGATCTTGTCTGCATGCCTCTTCCTCAATGCGCAAACGTGTGATCAGAGACTCCAAAGAGAATTCTTTGGTCTTGTGTTTGAGAAGGTTTTTGAGATCCTTCCAGCCAAGAGGCAGCTTATCTATGATGACAACAACCTGAAATTGCTCATCCAAAGCCATACCCTCTGATATGATATCATGAGCAATTTTCTGTATCTCATGGGATTGAGACTCTACTGATTTATCATCAGTCATTTGATACTTGAGGTAGCGACTAACAGCATACTTTTTAGTCCCAGCTTCCTCAGTATCATACTTCTTTTCCAGAGCTAGCCAAACTAATTTGGCAGACTTATATGGGCTATAATAATCATAGAGATCATCAGCTAACCCATTCAGAATGAAATTCTTGCATAGGTAATCATTTTCATTCCATAGAGCTAATTCCATAGTCATTTTATCCTTCACTTTCTTCTCAGCATCTTCAGGTACCACTGGAATATCAGTGTTCAAAACATAGGCAACTTTCCTCATAGTTAAAGAAAACATCATCTTTTGTTGCCAAAGGTTTGTTGAGGTCATTGTTGTTCGAGCCAATAATATCTACGGTAGCCATGGTAGAATCGAAACTCGTCTTAAAATTGTTGTAAAAATAATTTATGGCAAACCGAAAAAATTACTGGTTGAGTCTGTTAGACAAGTGGCCTCAGATATCTTAAGAAGGGGGGGTTGAATTAAGATATTCCAAACTTTTCTCCTAATTAAAAATCTATCTTACTTTTTACTTAAGTTATGAATTCCCTTAATGACAATCTTCTTAAATATTAATTCAAATGAAGCAACTTGAATTATGAATATAAAGCAATAATAAATAAAGGAGATTAAGGGAAGAGAAAATGCAAACTCAGTTTTATACTGGTTCGGCCACACCCTTGTGCCTACGTCCAGTCCCCAAGCAACCCACTTGAGAGTTCCACTAACTTGTAAATTCCTTTTACAAGTTCTAAACACACAAGGACAACCCTTCCTTTGTGTTTAGAGATTCTTTACAACAAGAGACTCACAGTCTCTTAATCCCTTAGAGAATGAGAAGAAGAAGAGGAACAAATCTCTCTAGAAAGAGATGGATTTTACAAATTGAGCACTCAATTAATTCCTTAATGAATTGCAATTGAATTGGCCAAGGAATTCTTTAAGAGGATAAAATGAAATTGCTTTTTGAGAGGATAAACACTTTGTTGTTCTGAAAATCTCTGAGCAATTTCGTGTTTAAGTCACATATATATAGACCATTGGTGGTCATGAGTAAAGCCTTTGAAAAGTTGTGACTCTTGAAATTATTTTTCTGAAATTCCTGTCTGGTAATCGATTACAGCAACTGTGTAATCGATTACAGCTTTTAAAATTTGAATTAAAACGTTTACTAACTGCTGGTAATCGATTACCAATATTGTGTAATCGATTACAGCTTTTAAAATTTCGAATTCAAATTTTTATAGCTGTTATAAAATGTATTTGGCCACTGGTAATCGATTACATCTTTTGAAATTTCGAATTCAAATTTTTATAGCTGTTATAAAATGTATTTGGCCACTGGTAATCGATTACATCCTCTGGTAATCGATTACCAGAGAGTAAAACCTTTGAAAAACACTTTTTATTTTAAATCACTTGGCCAAACCTTTGCTAATTCAATTAGGAATTCCCTTCCTAATATTCTAGTGATCATCTTGATGTTGTGCCTTGTAATCTTGAAGTATTGTCTTGAATTTTAATCTTGAAAAGCCCATTTGCATCAATTGCAACACATTATCATGATCATCATCAAAACATCAAAGCCAATTGCATCTACAATCTCCCCCTTTTTGATGATGACAATACAATACCTGAAATCAAGATTCAAGCAAGCAACAAACAATTGTTTATAGATAAAATGTGCATCCGTTTTCTCCCCCTATATTTCGGAATACATGATCACTTGATTTCTAAGTTTGTTAAGCTTTTTCTTAAGCTTTTTCTTTGCTACAACCTTTTTCTCCCCCTTTGGCAACATCAAAAAGCCAAAGAACTCGGAAATCAACATAGTTACAACAATGGAGTAGCAAGATATAAGCATCAGAGTATTAAATACAATAAGCCAAACTCACAAACAAGAAATAATCAAACCAGAATCCAAATAACTGAAAATGTCAACAACCACAAAACATCCAAGACTGAAATTTAAAATCCACAAGATAAATAAGCAAAGTACTTAGCATAATAATGTAAATTCTAAGAAACTAAAAGCCAAAATACACGGCTTATAAAAGATAAATAATCAGAATCTAAAAGCTAAGAAGACGGAGGAGGTGGTGGAAGATCGAAACTCTGACGAATGTATCCGACATCCTCTTCAAGCTGTGTAAGACGAATGTCCATACCGGCAAAGCGTGAATCTAACGAGTCAAAGCGGTCACCAACATACGAACGAAGACCCCGTAATTCGGAGAGGACTTCATTCATGAGAGCGGAATCCTCACGTTGAGGAGGAGGTGAAGGAGTACGTTCATCTTGAGGAGGGAGTGCATCCTTCTTCAGCCATTGTCCATTCCGATCTTTACGATACCCAAAGGAGGTCACTGCACCAGCACCAATTGCAAAGGAACGCTTGACTTGAACAAAGGGTTCATCATCAAGCGGAATTTGAAAATGACGCAAAAACAGAGTAATCAAGTGTGGATAAGGAAGAGGTGCATTGGCCCGTAATGCCTTATGCATTCGGTACCGAACCAAATGGGCCCAGTCGATCTGACGACCGGTTAGAAAAGCCCACATAAGAATCAAATCCTCCTCAGAGGCTTGTGCTAAATTTGAAGACCGAGGAAGCAAAATTCTAACAATGATATAATGCATGATGCGATTATCAAAAGTTAATGACCCGGCCAACAATCTACCGGTCATGTCAGCTTGATCATTGCAGACCATGCGACGAGCATCATGACTCGAATAATCGAATTTCCAGTCATCAACAATGGTGCCCTCAAAAGGTGCACCTTGACTGGGTAAATGAGTCAAAGAAAAGAAAAGTGACTGATCAATGACCATAGAAGTACCATGCACCTCAGACATAATAATACCATCCTGAATTTTTAAATTGCAGTAGAAGACCTTTACAAGTTCAGGATAATATGGCAATTTAAATGACATGAAATCAACAAGACCAGAATTTTGAAACACTTGATAGCAATCAAACGTTTCATCATTAAAGAACTCTACGTCTAGATACTTAGGGTCTAAGATTATTCTAGAAGAAAACTGAGAAAGGTACCGTAGACGTTGATCATCGGATGAAAACAATGTTGATGATCTTGGAGATGACAAAGAAGGAGGAATAGGTGCTGTGGGTGCTCCGGATGGGCCGTGACGGCGATGGGCAGCAGCGGTGGCGGTGGAAGATGATCCCTTTCTCTTCTTTGATGGCTCTGCCATTTGATGAAGTTTTTCTGGATTTTGATCGGTGGAAGTGAAAGAGGAGTGAAAAAGAGGAAGATTGGGCTTTACGGGACGTGATTTGGTGAAGAATCGAGTGAGAATCGAAGATTTGAAGTTCTAGGTATGGAGGAAAACGTGGAGGAGGCTTTGGCTGCGCACGAGCTCCGATTTCGTGAGTATTTATAGAAGATGACGCATTGTAATCGATTACAGGTATTGGTAATCGATTACAGGCCCAATAAGCCTTCTGGTAATCGATTACAGGATGTTGTAATCGATTACAGGCTGCCTGTTCATGTGTAATCGATTACACTTATTGGTAATCGATTACCAGAGCCTATCCTAGGCTAGTTTCTAAGAGAATATCTATATTTATGCTCAAATACATCCTATATGTCTAATTTTCACTACTAATACACTAAATTCAATCATTCAATTACTATATACACAAGAAATCATAAATTCTATTATAAAAACAAGAATTCAAACAAGATCAACCAAAATAATCTACAATCAAAAGGTAAAAAGTAAATCAACCAATCAATCAACCAATCAATCAACCAATCAATTCCTATTTTTCTAAATCTCTTACATCTAAGAGACCTAATTCTCTTCTAATAGAGAAAAACACTTCCTTGGGGAGAGGTTTAGTGAAAATATCAGCAAGTTGATTCTTAGTATCAACAAATTCTAATACACAATCTCCCTTTAAGACATGATCTCTAAGAAAGTGGTGTCTAATCTCTATGTGTTTAGTTCTTGAATGTTGAACTGGGTTTTTGGATAGATTTATGGCACTAGTATTATCACACTTAATAGGTATGCGATCAAGAATGATGCCATAGTCAGATAATTGTTGCTTCATCCATAAAATTTGTGCACAACAACTACCGGCAGAGATATACTCCGCTTCAGCAGTAGATAAAGCAACACTGTTTTGTTTCTTACTATGCCATGAGACAAGAGCCGATCCAATAAATTGACAAGTTCCACTTGTACTTTTTCTATCAGTTTTAGATCCGGCAAAATCAGAATCAGAATATCCTATTAAGTTACATGTTGAATTCTTAGGATACCATAATCCTAAATTGATTGTTCCTAATAGATATCTCATGATTCTCTTTACTGCACTTAGATGTGATTGTTTGGGGTTGGATTGAAACCTAGCACACATGCATACACTAAACATAATATCAGGTCTACTAGCAGATAAATAAAGAAGAGATCCGATCATACCTCGATATTGTTTTATGTCTATAGACTGACCAGATTCATCTTTATCTAAGTAACAATTAGTGCTCATCGGTGTAGACATGTGTTTTGCACTATCCATCCCAAATCTTTTGATCAATTCCTTGCAGTATTTGGATTGATTGATGAATATACCTTCTTGAGTTTGCTTGATTTGTAATCCCAGAAAGTACTTTAGTTCTCCCATCATTGACATTTCAAATTCACTTTGCATATCAAGGGAAAACTCCTTGCACAATGAATCATTAGTGGATCCAAAAATTATATCATCAACATATATTTGAACCAACAAAATATCATTATGCCTTCTCTTTATGAATAATGTGGTATCCATTTTACCTCTGGAGAATTCTTTTTCAAGAAGAAAATTACTTAATCGTTCATACCATGCCCTAGGGGCTTGTTTCAAACCATAAAGAGCCTTTTGTAATTTATAAACATGGTTTGGTTTATCAGAAATTTCAAAACCAGGGGGTTGTTCAACATATACCTCTTCTTGAATTAAGCCATTTAAAAAGGCACTCTTAACATCCATTTGATAAAGTTTAAAGTTCATTATGGATGCATATGCCAAAAGCATTCTAATGGCTTCTAATCTTGCAACAGGAGCATATGTTTCTTCATAGTCTATCCCCTCTTCTTGATTATACCCTTTTGCTACTAATCTAGCTTTATTTCTAATAATTATCCCATGTTCATCTAATTTATTTCTAAAAACCCATTTTGTTCCAATGACAGGATAATTTTCAGGTTTTTCTACTAATTTCCATACATTGTTTCTTTCAAATTGGTTTAGTTCTTCTTGCATGGCAATGATCCAATTATCATCTACTATGGCTTCTTTTATATTTTTAGGTTCAATCATAGATACAAAAGCCATATTATTGCATAAATCTTTAAGAGAATGTCTAGTTGTTACCCCTTTTGAGATATCACCAATAATATTGTCGAGGGGATGATCTCTTGAAGTTTTCCATTCTCTTGGGAGTGCATCATTGGATTTGCCTTCTTCTGGAGGATCTTCATTGTTTCCTTTGTCATTTCCTTTAGAATCTTGTTCATGAATATTCATATGTTCTAAAGAATCTGCAATGTCATCTAGCATATTCTTTGTTGACAATATAGCATTAGATTCATCAAAGGTAACATGAATGGATTCCTCTATATTCATAGTTCTCTTATTATATATTCTATATGCTTTGCTTTGTAAAGAATATCCAAGAAAAATGCCTTCATCAGATTTTGCATCGAATTTTCCTAGATTATCTTTACCATTATTAAGTACAAAGCACTTGCACCCAAAAACATGTAGATGAGAAATATTAGGTTTTCTACCGTTAAATAATTCATATGGGGTTTTCTTTAAAATAGGTCTTATCAAGGCTCTATTCATGATGTAACATGCAGTATTGACAGCTTCAGCCCAAAAATACTTTGGAAGAGAAGTATCATTTAATAAAGTTCTTGCAATTTCTTCCAATGACCTATTTTTCCTCTCAACAACTCCATTTTGTTGAGGAGTTCTTGGTGCAGAAAAATTATGTTCAATACCATGTTCATCACAAAATAATTCAAAATCTTTATTTTCAAATTCACCCCCATGATCACTTCTAATGGATGCAATCTTGAGATTTTTCTTGTTTTGTATGACTTTAGCAAGTTTCCTAAATGCATGGAATGAATCACTTTTATGTGTAATAAATAATGTCCAAGTATATCTAGAGAAATCATCAACTATAACTAAAGCATAGTAATTTCCTCCAAAACTCATGGTTCTAGATGGACCAAATAGATCCATATGCAATAACTGTAATGGTCGAGTGGTTGAAACAACATTTTTAGATTTGAATGAGACTCTTGTTTGTTTGCCCTTTTGACATGCATCGCATAATTTATCTTTTTCAAATTTCAATTTAGGCAAACCAACTACTAAATCTTTTGAAATTAATTTATTTAAGTGATCCATGTTTATGTGAGCAATTCTTTTATGCCATAACCATGGATCATCATCTTTACTAAGAAAGCAATGATTGTTTTCTTGTTTTATGCTTAAGTCTATCATGTAAACATTATTGACTCTATGTCCTACATGCTTTATATTAATGTCATGCTTATGTTCTATAAGACATTTCTGAGAATCAAATGATACTAGATAGCCTTTGTCACATAGTTGACTAACGCTAAGCAGGCTATGCTTAAGGCCTTCAACAAGTAGAACATTTTCAATGGAGTTTGAAGAATTTGTACCTATTTTACCCACTCCAAGAATTCTACCTTTGTTGTTGTCACCATATGTTACATGCCCGCTTTTCTTTGGAGATATGTGTGTAAAATTTGATGCATCTCCAGTCATATGTTTTGAGCATCCGCTATCTATGTACCACTTCTTTCTCAAAGATACCTCTTCATCACATTCGTAACTTTTTGCCATAAGGCAAAGATTTATCTCTTCATTTTCAGAATCATCAGAGGATTCCAAATCATTTTCATCCCATGTGATGTATGCTTTCTTTAGTTTCTTCTCACTATGATTTTTCTTTTCAGATTTTTCCATCTTTTTCTTGAAGATGGGACAATCAACCCTCAGATGTCCAGGTTGATTGCATTCAAAGCATTTTAGAGTAGAGGATGAATTTTCTGTCCTTCTCTTTGATTTAAAATTTGATCGCCTCTGATTTCCTCTTACTTTAAGAAATTTGTTGAACCTTTTTACAAAGAAACTTAGATCATCATCATCATCTGCATCATTATCCTGATCACTTTCTTCTTGAAATGAGGATGATGCTTTAAGAGCAATTCCTTTCTTTTTCTTGTCATTTTCTTCATTTTGGTGCAATCTCAATAGTTCCATCTCGTGTTCCTGCAACTTACCAAATAAAGTGGCAAGAGACATGTTAGACAAATCTCTTGATTCAGAAATAGCCGTTACTTTGGGTTGCCATTCTCTACTTAAACATCTTAGCACCTTGTTTATAAGATCTTCATTTTGAAATTCTTTGCCTAAGGCTGCTAGATGATTTACTATATGTGTAAATCTCTTTTGCATACTCTGAATATTTTCATTTGTATTCATTCTAAATAATTCATACTCATGAGTTAGTGCATTTATCCTAGATCTTTTAACATCTGTAGTTCCTTCATGTGTTAATCGAAGAGTGTCCCACATTTCCTTAGCACTCTTGCAATTTGAAACTCTGAAATATTCATCCATTCCTAGGGCAGATGTTATTATGTTTTTGGCTTTTAGGTTGTATTGTACTCGTTTTCTATCCTCTTCAGACCATCTATCTCTAGGTTTTTCTATGGTTATGCTTTCACTTGATGAACTACCATCTATTGAAACTCTTTCTACTGTGGTGGGTATATAAGGCCCTATTTCAATGGCTTCCCAGATATTTAGATCTATTGCCTCGATAAAAATTTGCATTCGGGTTTTCCAGTAGTGGTAACCCTCTCCATTAAAGATTGGAGGTCTATTGATAGAATTTCCTTCTGGAAATAAGGAATTTGCTGAGGCCATCTTTTTCTTGAAGCTTCTAAACTTTGTACAAGAATGAAGCTCTGATACCACTTGTTAGACAAGTGGCCTCAGATATCTTAAGAAGGGGGGGTTGAATTAAGATATTCCAAACTTTTCTCCTAATTAAAAATCTATCTTACTTTTTACTTAAGTTATGAATTCCCTTAATGACAATCTTCTTAAATATTAATTCAAATGAAGCAACTTGAATTATGAATATAAAGCAATAATAAATAAAGGAGATTAAGGGAAGAGAAAATGCAAACTCAGTTTTATACTGGTTCGGCCACACCCTTGTGCCTACGTCCAGTCCCCAAGCAACCCACTTGAGAGTTCCACTAACTTGTAAATTCCTTTTACAAGTTCTAAACACACAAGGACAACCCTTCCTTTGTGTTTAGAGATTCTTTACAACAAGAGACTCACAGTCTCTTAATCCCTTAGAGAATGAGAAGAAGAAGAGGAACAAATCTCTCTTGAAAGAGATGGATTTTACAGATTGAGCACTCAATTAATTCCTTAATGAATTGCAATTGAATTGGCCAAGGAATTCTTTAAGAGGATAAAATGAAATTGCTTTTTGAGAGGATAAACACTTTGTTGTTCTGAAAATCTCTGAGCAATTTCGTGTTTAAGTCACATATATATAGACCATTGGTGGTCATGAGTAAAGTCTTTGAAAAGTTGTGACTCTTGAAATTATTTTTCTGAAATTCCTGTCTGGTAATCGATTACAGTAATTGTGTAATCGATTACAGCTTTTAAAATTTGAATTAAAACGTTTACTAACTGCTGGTAATCGATTACCAATATTGTGTAATCGATTACAGCTTTTAAAATTTCGAATTCAAATTTTTATAGCTGTTATAAAATGTATTTGGCCACTGGTAATCGATTACATCTTTTGAAATTTCGAATTCAAATTTTTATAGCTGTTATAAAATGTATTTGGCCACTGGTAATCGATTACATCCTCTGGTAATCGATTACCAGAGAGTAAAACCTTTGAAAAACACTTTTTATTTTAAATCACTTGGCCAAACCTTTGCTAATTCAATTAGGAATTCCCTTCCTAATATTCTAGTGATCATCTTGATGTTGTGCCTTGTAATCTTGAAGTATTGTCTTGAATTTTAATCTTGAAAAGCCCATTTGCATCAATTGCAACACATTATCATGATCATCATCAAAACATCAAAGCCAATTGCATCTACAGAGTCGCGGACAATGTCGCTTTCTTTAAGACGTTTCATGACACTGCAAAAAATTGTACAAGCAGACTATCAACCACGAAGTCCCTAGGATAAAACAAACAGCCCAATCATTGTATAAGATTTTCACTGCATTGAGGGAACCTTTCTAGAATTACATCCTCTTGTATGACTGGAAAAGTCACTCTAAAGCCACCCGAAAATATGACTTGAAAAATCACTCTAACAGCCAACCGAAAATATGACTTGAAAAGTCACTCTAATAGCCAACCGAAAATTTAGTGCGACAAAACGAAAGAGGGAGAAGTTTGCCAGAAATGCATCGGCTGAAATATGGGAGGGAGAAAGAAAAAGTTGAGGAAATGCTTCTCAACTGGAACAAGAAAAAATGAAGAAATGGACTCTCTATATATAGGGAGTGAAACACTATTCAAGTGTTTACTCTGAACGATGTGGGTCTTGAAATTTTTCTTTTCTTTTCTTTTTCAAACTTTCACTCATTGTCTCATTTGTTCTAACAACGAATTTTACGTGCCGATCAGTTCTGACTTTTAAGGAATTAATAAAATATTTGGATACTTTTGAATTTAAAATTTTTCACCATGTATGACTTTCCTCATAATTTCATAAAGCTTTTGTTCAGAAATTTAGTTTACTTTGGAGTAGCCCCATGATACTTTGTTGAAAACAGGTACCATGCGCCTAGTCATGATTGAGAGTTATCTTTTATAACAAAAGTTGTGATTGGAGGTAGTTTTCAAAATTTGTGATTGAAAGATAATTTTTAGTCCCTCATGATAGATATTTTTAACACCATTATCTTATGTGACGTGAGGGACTAAACCATATTAATTTTTAAAGGTTCAGAAACTAAAATGTTTGATGATGACATGTAAAACTAAAACTAAGAATTTTATAAAGTATAAGATTAAAAATGTATTATTTTCTTTTGAAAATTAGTTAAATGGTAAAACAGTTTAAAAATTGGGTACTCACAGAGAGATGGATATCACCTTGTTATTAGTACAGATAACCAGGCGTGAGACTTTCTATCATGTTGCCTTGCATCTAGACACTCTTGTCTTTACATGCAGTTGAATTATTCTAACATTATATATGTAAACACGTCTTGCATACACACACTCAGGTCCGTACAATTGATTCAGTTTATTTAAGAATTTTAAAAATATTACCGCAGTAATTATTGTTGGAAAATTATTCTTTTTTTAACATGCAGCGTGTATTATTTTCCGCTGGTTTTCTTTATTATATGTGTTGTTATTGAAAGTTGTTAAGAGTTGTCTAATGAATTAGTTCTGTGTTGTGCTATCCAATTCAAAGAAAATATATCAAATGATCAATTTTCATAGCATGATGAAATGTAACAACACTTAAAAATCCTAAAAAACAAGATGATATTTGTTAGGGTTATGGCATCCCGTGAACAGCATGCGTTGAAACTGTAAGGAAGGTGCTGGCAAATTGAATTGATCTTTCATTACAATTAAAATATATTTCAACTTATAAAAATATCGTATTGTTATCTACTATCTGTGAGAAGAATCTTCGTTTTGACAAATAAAATATAAGTGTTGGAACGTTGTCAACTTTAACTGATGGCGTAGGTGCTTATTCATAATCTCGGGTTTGACTAAAACATTGTCAACGGCATTTTTAGGCAAAAACATTGTCAACGTTGTTCACTAGCAAGATAGTTCGGTCCTAACTCATAATGTCAACTGCAATAACAACACTTAATTTGTGGTGTGTAAGATAAATAGAATGCTTAAAATATAAAAATAGTACTGAAATGTTTAGTGTAAATTACTACCTCTAGCCCTATATATAAACAATAAATTAACTTTTTTTTTATCTTAATTATAAGAAATAATAACTAGCTTTCAAATTTATTAGGGGTTAAATTTTTTTTATACCCTTAATTTATTATTAATTCTATTTACTAGACATTCACTCATTGAATTATGAGTACTGATATTAAATGAGATTATCACTTATAATATTTAAACTTTAGAATATTTTTTGAAATAAAATTTAAATTTATAGTAATATTGAATGTAATCATCACTTTCCTTAAGCTTCATAAGTTGTCTTATGTTTCTTATATATAAGACCCATGGTAATATGTCAAACCAATGATGATAATCTAGTTGTAATAACGTCTATTACATGCACATATTCAAACAATATACTATTCTTAATTTCGTAGACAACTTGTAAGAATGAAGAACTAATGTACGTTAGGGCATTAATTAAAACAATATTCCCGATTTTGCTAGACATTTAATTTTACTATTTATTATATGTTGAAGTTTTCTGGTAAATGAACAAGTTCCGTACGTCAATTAGAAAAAGGATAAAAAAAAAACAAATATTATGCTATATAGTAGATGATTAAATCTCACATTCCAAAAAAAAAAATCTCACTTTCAAACCCAAATTTCACATTTCATCTGTGTGAGGATATTTCTTTTTTATATATAATAAGTGTGAGGTTATTTCTAGAAAAAGAAAAAACAATTAAACTGAATCTCAACTGGCTAGGATTGCTTCGAAGCCTATAATATTTAAGACATAATCCGACATTTGTGTATCCATAACACTCTGTATATATTAATGAATCAATATAGGCATATAGTAGTTTGCCAAAAGAATATTATCGAAAATTAATTTGGTCCCTTCCGATTCGATGTATCAACTTGTATAGTGATTTGACCATTGAGATGCTTTGAATTTTTTTTAAAATAAGCAATGCACAATGAACTACTATTAGTAACATATATATTTAAGTAATCTCTACAACGACAGAATTATGCATATATAGAGTAGTGTTGAGTTTAGTTTTTTTTCAGAATAACAAATCGATTATTGTTTGTTTTGCACGTAGAATTCAATGTGTTGTTAACTTCTGAAACTAAAGTCGCGAGTTGAAAAGCAGAAAAACGTTAGATTTAAAAAAGAGGGAACTGTGTAATAAAAATAAATATATTCCATTAGATCTTCATAATTATACATTAGCTATGACTAAAGTTTATAGCCATAACATTTAGATTTATGCACTCTTACATATTTACTCCCAACCTTGTAAGCAATACGCAAACACCCAAAAGAAAAAAACTGTACTAAAAGTTCATTGATTCCAAAAGCACATCGTCTGAACTGGTGTAGAGAATATAACGAAGAATAAAAACACAAGAATATGTTGTGTATTAAAGGGATACGGATAAGTTATCTGATATCTCTCTACATTATTCTTTCCGAAATTTGACGAGAAGATAAGGACACAAAAGGATGGTACACAGTAACAAATTAAAGTGTAGTAATTCAAATTTAAACTTTCATGTTCAATGTTTAAATACTAGACAGGATAAACGCAATCTTTTACATTCAATGATTGATAATATTTTTCTTTAAACTATATGTATCCTCCATTAGATCAGCCAATCAATCTATTCAAACCGGATAATATTACTATAGATGACAATTCTCTTTTCAAGTATTATCGATTAAATTAGTATAATCTCACTAGTTAATTCACGCATTAGATAATAATAATTTACAATTTGAAACAATGTGAAATGGTTAATTATGAAGTGAGAGCAATGTATAGAGCATATCACCAAAAAAAAAAAAAGCATTGTATAGAGCATATGCGTAGAATCGTGGTTTTCGAAATGATATTGGTATTCGCAATACATATACACGTCTCGAGCAAAATCTGAGTTCCAGATTCTGCAATAGTGCCGAATGATGCCACAAACAAAGCTTCATGTAAAGTTGACCGTTCCAAAAGCGACGTACTGAGAAGAAGGGTTGATTTTTAAGATTAGAAACAATGTGGGCATGTACAGTGTACACGACAACAAAATCACACATGCCCACTTGCCAACCAGGCTCTTTCTTTATTGGACAAATGTCTCATTATCAACTTGTTCACACTTCCTTAGGTCAGGATACCCCTCTTCACCTCCTATTGCCCCAAAATCAACCCCTCTTTCCTTTTCTATCTTTTATTTATTTTATTCATATAATCATAATCTTCTTACTAACCAAAGACATCAATTAAGAAATTAAAATTTTAAAAAAACTAATTATAAAAATATAAGAAAACAAAAAAAGTATCAATCTAATAAAAACATTTACTTAAATTCTTTAATCAATACTCTTCGTACACCAATTAAAATTTACTTAATTTTAATAACAAGTCTCACTACCTGACAAAATGCCTCATTAAGATTACCCAAAATACACACCAAGAAAATTAATTAGTTTCCTCAACCATCATACTACTTTTCATTCATCAACAAAAAAAAATTGTTTGTTTTGTGCGCTCAACAATCAACACGGATATTTTTGGAAACCCATGTCCCATACTTCCCTCACCCCCCCCCCACCCCACCCCCCCCCCCCAAACTAAAAAACAGAAAAAAAACATCAGATGCCGTGAACATAATAATCAACATTCAACAATATTATCAACATATACAATTAAACAGTTATCCCATGATGACATCATTTTTTTTCTTCTAGCTTCTCCCCTTCTTAGAACCTTTTTTCTTCTCCTTGTACAGTTTTTTGTTACATTACACCTAATATTTCAGCATCTAATATTAAGTAATATACAATTCACCTTTTGCAGCAACTTGCGATGCCACTATGCCACTACACCGCCGTTCTTCTTGTACCTTCTTTCTTTCATCAGTCACAAAACTCAAAAAAAAAAAAAACTCAAAAAAAGTAACGTAACGCTACAAAGCACCAATAATCTTAGGTTTCTTGCTACACTCTAATGAAAAGAGTTCCATTTCTCTTCTCTTGCCATTGCAGCACCCACTTGCATTATTGTTATTGGCGATAGAATCTGAACCGGGTAGTTTCAAAATGTTAACACCAAAGAGCCGAACCATCTGGATCGGTTCGACAACCGGTCCGAACAACGCGACCTCGTTAACAACATTCCTCGTCTTCCAATCGATGTAAAGCTGCCTGTCCGGTCCAGTGGACCGTTGAAAACAAACCGTGTCACCGGCTTTCAGATTCTTCTCCTTAACGAACCGGCTCCAACCTTTGGTCAAGACGTAACTCTGGCTACTGTTCCAATACGAGTAACGAAACCGCCACACTTTCCCTCCAACGTCTTCGAAGTTCAACAAAACGCCCTTCGCCGCCGTCGCCGTCGCGCTAACGCCGTTAGCAGCGCTCTGTAAAGGAAAGTGCTTCTCCGCGTGCTGCTTCGGTATCACCAAACGGTTCAGTTTCCCAACGTCGCTCGGCGTAACGGCCTTCTGGAATAGCTGCTCACGCGCCTTCATAACACACGCGCCGGAGATTGAGTTTCCGTTTCCGGCGCCGGCGGCGGAGCCGCGCCGACGTACGAAGCCGCGGCTGCGCTTGCTTTGTTCCAGCTCGTCATTGTACGTATGCTTACGCAGCATGTCGACGATCTCGGATTTCGAATGCGAGTTGAGAAACTCCGATTCCCCGTCGTCGTCGTCGGTGCCGGAGAGCGGCTTGAAGTTTGTGACGGCGTCCTTGCCGCGGAATCGCTGCACGGCGACGTCGTACGCACGCGCCGCCTCGTCTTCCTCGTTGAACGTTCCCAGCCACACGCGCTGGTGCTTCTCGTAAATCTGCGAGCCCCAGCGGCCGTTGGGCTGGGGCACGACGCCCTTATACTTGGACGAGGGGAGCTTCCGCGACTCCACCTCGGTGCTGCCACCCCCGCCGCCGCCGTCGGAATCCACGACTGCGCTAGCACCGCTACCGACGCGGCACAGCCTGTTCGGCGGCGGCGGGGAAGGAGAAGCCTTCTCGGACGACATAATCGTCGAAGAAGGCTTCGCCTGACTTATGGAGAGTGACTCGGTGGTGGTGCTCTCATCCAGGCAACTAATTGCATCCATTTTGTTGTGTTGATTAGACCGTACGGATTCTAAGAAACAAGAGCAGGAAACTAGAGAACAGAAGAAGAGAAGAGAGAGAGGATGGATGGTGTGTTACTTTGTTTGACTAAGGGGAAGCAAAGATAGATGAGTTTGGGTGGGAATAGGGGTTGTTTGAGGAGGGAATATATATAGAAGGAAACAGTCCCTAGTAAATGTGTTATTTTAATATTATCCTAAGTGGAAAAGGAAATATGCTTAGTTGGGACAATTTATTAATGATGAGGTGATATTAATAACTAGTTGCATAGTTTTTGTTTAATAATGTGGTATATTTAAGAGAGAGAGGGGGATGGTGTGGGGTGTGGGTCAACTGGAATGGGGGAGGGATTAGGAAGATTCATGGTGTGAAAGTGGGGACTGTAAGGAATGGGAAGGTGGTAAAAAGTAGAAGAGGGGTGGTGGTGGGTCTTTGCTCTCTGTTGTGTTGTGATGAGTAGAGAATAGGATTATGTTATGACTCAGTGTTATGTTGAGTTGTGGGCTTTGTATGTGAGATGGGACCCACTTATTTAACAAGTTGATGGGTTTCACATGAGGAGGGTGGACCTTCTTGATTTAGTTGAAGTTCATCCCCCCTGAACGTTGCTGCTACTGTGCGCACATCTCTCACTTTGTATATCTCAATTTAAATGTAAATTTTCACCAGTTTAATATTTTTTTTTTTAATTAGTAATAAATATGTCCTTGATCAAAATCCTCTCTATTATTTGTTGTTGTTTTTATTCGGCAAACCTGGGTAAACATTATAAATATTAGTAAGTGAAAAGGGGGAAAATAATGGGTGAGGGGATTATTTTCCTTCCACTTGGATGGGTCGTGGGGCTATGGTTTTATTGGAGGCATGGATAGGTATTGAAGAAGGGACATGCTCATCCAACAAGAAAATTCTTACCTTCCTTCATTTGTCCCCACTTGGCTTCATCTCATTCGTCCTTGCCAAGTTCCACTTTGTCTTATTAGCCAGGTTCACCCAAGTATCTTCTCAGCAAAATAAAACAAAAACAAAACAAGGGAAAAATAAAATTGGAGCAAAAACCTAAAATTCGAAAAATCTAAAATAACCCACCACCATTTCACAATTCTCTCCAATTACATGGACGTTTCGTTTGCTCAAGTTGGGGTGGTGGTTTTGTTTCTCTTGTTTGTTATGTGTGCATTCATTGTTCAAAATGAAACATCTTAGAATGACTTGGAATGGTTCAAGGTACAGATTGAGACAACCCTTGTGGTGCATTATTATAGGCCCTCTCCGGCTATTAACAATCGTAGCCATTTATTGATCCAAAGAAAGAGTGTTTTGACGTGTACTAAGTTAAGGGGTTGGGGGCACCTTTTTGTGTGGATGAGTTTTTCTTTTATTTTTTTTATGAAATAACTTTTACAGGAAGTAATTATCAAAGACCATAAACACATATAAAATAAATATTTTTTAGATTTATTTTATATTTAAAGTAAGAATTCAAATTATATATAACTTGATTAATTAAAAAAATATAAATTATTATCACTTATGTTAATAGTTATTGATTCATAATGAATAAGGTTGCATATTATGGATATGTTTGAAAAAACCAGTAAAGAATGGCATCGGTGGGTAAAGAAAGGAAAATTGCATATTATGATATGTGGATTCTGTACGGAGTGAGTCCTTGGCCTTGGGAGGGGACTCCACACACACGGAATAGTTGATGGTAATTAAACCCATGGCGCTAGAGACGGTGGGTCTGTCCTTTCTGGGGTTCTTATGTGGACCCTCTCCTAAGATGATGATAATATTCCCACCAAATTTTTCAATAATAGCACATGATAAATTCGTAGATAGATAAATACTAATGTTTATGATAATGTCTCGAATTAATATTCAATACGTGTAAAGTTAGTATTTAGAGGTAGATATATTAGAAATATGATTCACTTGTCTTACCCATGTGTAATTGTTACTCCAACTGTAGTGGTTAGTGTCATCCTAAAACAATTTTTTATTAAATAATTTGATAATAAGATTCATTAGTTATATTTTTGTCTTTATTAAATAAGACCATATCTGATAAAGGGGAAGATTAAAATACCTGAATGATACGTACAGTATGAATTACAAGTAGATTCATATTTATAAAGAAACAATTATTTAAAAAAAACACTATTCAATCATGTCGTTTTTATTAATTTAAAAATAAAAAAAAATATTATTTTATATTAAAAATACTCTTTTAAAAATGTATATACTAATTTTCTCTTGTTTACTAGAATTTAAAATATCAAAATTTAATTAATTCACGAGCATATTGTGGTTGAATTGGCAACACATTATTTAATTATTTAAATTAATTTCAGTCACGTCATCAGATCAAATCAGGCCTCGATTACTCCCAGATCAACATTTTCTGAATTGTAATTCCAAAATGTATATACTGAATTCTAAAGTTACTAACATATTGGATTGTAATGATAAAGTTTCTGAAGTCATGAAAGAAAGCTAGAGTGAAACTAGGTTTGATTTCTACATACGTCAAAGAAGAATCGCTAACAAACGCGTTGGTTAAAAGTTTGCATCTTCAATTAATTTTTATTAAAGATTCAAATCTCTCACTATGAGTGGAACTGAGTTCAAGATCTATTTCTGTTCGAGTATGCAGATAGAAAAATATATTTGGAATTTAGGATATGGATTTGATTAGAAAGATTTTTCAATAAAGATAAAATTGATAAATATTTTATATTTATAATTTTAATTTTTTAAATTTTTATTTTTGAAATTCTCTTACACTTTTTTTAAGAAATTATACATCTTTTTCTAGTAAAGATAATTTTGTTGAAGATAAGTAAAACTATTAATCTATTATCAACAACAAAATCTTTCCTCCTAATATCTAGGGGTGTATTAAATTTGGATTTTAAAATATTTTTTTAGTATAAAAGATCACGTGAATTTTAAACGATTTTGTAAGAATATAACAACTTTAAAAAAAATTGAAAGATTTCTATGATTTAGGTTTTGTAGTTTAAATTTTAATAGATTTATAAAACACAAATTCATAAGATTTAGAAGAATTTGATGAATTTACAAGATTTTGAAGGACAACAGGAAAGACATAGTATTTTAAAATCTTGTAAATTCACAAGTCATGAGGGAAGACATGTTCCAAGACATGTGCACCATGAGGAATAGAAGGTTCCTGTTGAATCCCAACTTTGTATAATAACTACTTCTATGAATAAGTTTTAATAGATGAAATGAGTTTTAGATAACTTATCCTATCATTGTTAAAAATGATGTTGTTTCTCATCAATCAAATCCCCCAACATGTTGCATGCTAAAAAATATATCTAAGTTTGAAGTTATTTCTAGTGTTAAAGAAATCTTCATTTGAATAGATAGTTAAGAATGATTGTATTTGTATTAATAATGAAAAGTTTAATAAGTCACAAGGAATGCCATAAAAAGAAATCACATGTGCAAAAAGATAGAATTTCCATGGGCCAACATGTTTACGCGTTTATAATACATAACAAATAATTGTATTTATATTTTAATAGCGAAAAGTTGCTACAAAGAAATAAGAGAAAAAAGAAGTAGTTTGTACATACTAATACTAAATGAACATATGTTTATTGAAGATTAACAATATATTAAAAATTATGAAGTGTCATACATAAATATTTATATTGTCTTCAAGAAAGAGAAAATAAATTATGAGTAATGAAAAAAAAAATAATCTAGAAAGTCTTATTTACTGAAAAGTTACATGAAATTTATATTAAAAAAAGATCTATCGAAATCTTTATACTTTTTAATATTAAAAAAATGTTAAAAATCTTAATTAAATAATATTAAATTTTGTTGTATTTTTTAAAAAATATTAATAATTCAAATTAAATACCACAAAATTTATTTATGTCCGTAAAAGTCTAATGAAAAAAAAAATCAAGCACATATCGA